>NC_143555.1:58673000-58978500 GCF_054136105.1 Typopeltis vanoorti | reverse complement strand
ACAGCGGACGTGTGTGTGAGAGGGAAAATAGTGT
Source organism: Typopeltis vanoorti (assembly GCF_054136105.1). NCBI lineage: Eukaryota > Metazoa > Arthropoda > Arachnida > Uropygi > Thelyphonidae > Typopeltis > Typopeltis vanoorti. The sequence continues at coordinate 58,978,466 of NC_143555.1, read as the reverse complement.
ATTACCTAGGTATCGTAATGCAGAGATGAGGAGAAGAAGAAGATCATTATTAATTGAATGGTATGATAGCTACAATGTGTCAAAAGAGAGAGGCTCTGAGTGAATATGAAGGTAGAAGAGAGCTGCATACGAAAGATGAACAGCATTTGAATGAGGAAGAACATAGGCATCTGGAGAGAATGTTGTTGTTTTTTTTAGGGCAAGTGAGAGTATTAGTACAGGGAAAGTAGAGTTCTCAGGGTGGATGTAAACAAATATGTCCTCCTGTGGAATAGACACTCAGGAGATGGGATAATGCATGGTGTCATGGAAAGTAAAATAAAGTCATCATCAAATTCCTGCCATGTACCCTCAAGGGATATGATAGTACTACATGAAAAATATACATCATTACTAACTTCCTATCTACAATTTTTCCAAATCAGTCTGTTACCTGTCAAGACTCCAACATTATCAGATCTTATATTTCTATCTTCTAAGGCACTTTTTACCATATCAATCCACCTATATCTTGGTCTTCTCTGGGTCTTTTTTCTGCCAACCTGGCAGAGAACACTTGTTTTGCTATGTTGATTGGATTTTAAATATAGATGCGAACACAGATTGATAAGTAAATAAATATTTATTAACTTAAATGCTAATATTTCGCTGGTATTATATCCAGCATCTTCAGAGCACACAAACAAAGTTTGTTACAGTAGCGAGACAACTGCAATCCGGTGTAACAGTGGGACTCGTATGAGTAATTGTAGCATGCAACACTGAAGTCCTAATTAGGCGTGATCTAAGTTTAAAAAAAAAAAATTAATTTGGTCTTAGGATGACTGTCTCCCAAATCTTTGGCAGATCCATACAGCCACACTTGTCGAGGTTTGGAGTATGTTTCAAGGCGTCTGTTGATTCCAGGAACAACCTCTCTGACTCGTAAAAGCTTCTGTGCAGGGGCATCCAAAGCATGGTCTGCCAGACCTGACCTGCCATAGCGAAAGTGCCGGATATTTTATTATTTTTTTTATTCATTTTTATTTTTATTCAAGAAACCTTAAAACATACTTCAAACCTCGACAAGTGTGGCTGTATGGATCTGCCAAAGATTTGGGAGACAGTCATCTTAAGACCAAATTAATTTTTTTTTTAAAAAAACTTAGATGCCACCTAATTAGGACTTTAGTCTTTGTGTTTCATGCAACAATTACTCATACTAGTCCCACTGTTACACCGGATTGCCGTTGTCTCGCTATTGTAACAAACTTTGTTTGTGTACTCTGAAGATGCTGGATATAATATAATACCAGCGAAATATTAGCATTTAAGTTAATAAATAGTTATTTTCTTATCAATCTGTGTTCGCATCTATACAGTTTAAAATCCAGTCAACATGTGAGAAGAACACATAAGCCTTTCCATACTTGTTTTGCTAATCTTTCCTCTCCCATTCTGTTTAAGTGACCATACCACCTGAAATTAGCTCTACTAACACATTCCTGGATGCTAACAATGTCAAGTTCTTTCCTAATATTCTCATTTTTAATATGATATTGCCATTGATGCTGTCTGTTCATGTCAATAATCTTTCTCAGGACTCTGATATCTGCAGTCTCTAGTCTTTTGTCAAGTGTTTTACTTCTCACCCAGCTCTCAGATCTGTAAGTTTAAAATTGGTTTGAACACTGTCTTGTATATAGCTAATTTAGTGTTTTGACTAATTTCTCTCTTATTCAATATAAATTTATTCAGTTGACTTCCTACCATACCAGCTTTGTTGATTCTGTTATCTACTTCCATATTTAATTTACCATCTTCACTAAAAATCGTGCCTGCATAGCTGAAATGTTTTACTTGTTCTCCATTCACAATGCAGTTGATATTTTCATTGTCTTGTTATTGCTGACCTTCATACCATATCTATTACAACAGTTATTGAATCTAGTCAGGGAATCTTGCAGACTTCTAGCAGATTTATTTAGAAGTATAACATAGTACGCATAAAGCAAAGAGCTGACATTAACATCTCCAATTTTGATATCAGGTTTAATATCACTTTCCTTCATAATGTGATCCATATAGATAATGAATAACAGAGGGGATAGACAATATGCATCCTTGTCTGACACCAGATTTAACATTAAACCATCTTTATATTAAATTACTAAATCACTTAAGGAATTGACAACATAGATACGAATATAAATTAAATTACACTTTAATAAATATTTCCGATATTTCGGAAATGTCACGTGCCATCTTCAAAAGGAACTTACAAAAAAGGCACGTGCACGTAGGCCCTACAACACAGTAATTGAGAATGAAGTGATGAAGCTATTGTTCTCCTAAAAGTCCTTATGGTGCCCTCTAGCAGGCTAAGTAGGTATTCTTGGCCTGGATGGGATTTCACCATGTGTTTTAAGAGAATGTGCTGATGAACTGACAGCTCTGTTGACTTGGCTTTACAATGAATCTGGCTACGGGAAAGGTGCACAAGGAGTGGAAGAAGAGTAAGATATTCCCATTGCATGAGAATGGTGGAGGAATGGATGTTTCAAACTATAGGCCTGTTTGCATTTCTGTGGTTGTTAAAATTTTGGAGAAATTAGTGAGCAATCATATACAGCATTGGACAGTTGAGGGTGATGTAATCTGTGAGGGTCAGCATGGATTTATTAAGGGGTACTCTTGTTTTAGTAATCTAATTATATTTTTTTATTATGATGATGATGATTCAGGCCTCCATGGAGTCAAAAGACTCATCGTGGGAGGTCCATCCTAGAAAACAAAGAGTCTATCATACCAGTCCTTGAACTCATTGACCATTCGTGCTCTCATCACTCTATCACAAAATGCATTCCATGGTTCAACCACCCTCCATGCAAAGAAACCACTCCTTATCCTCTTGCTCACAACTTCCTTTTGTTACTTCCAGGGATGGCCCCCTGTCCTCATTCCTTCCCTCTGTTCCACCTAGCAAAAGAACTCCCCTTATTTCTTTAAATTATAATTTAAAGTTTGGATTATTTAAGTTATTAATTTAGAAGAATTCATAATTAAAATAAATCTAATTAACTCATTGTACGATGTTAGATGAATTACCCGGTAACCACCTCTCAACAGTTTAAAAGTCTCAATCATATCACCTCTCCTTCTATATACCAGTTATAGTCCACATTCCCTCAGCCTGTCTTCATGACTAACACTGTACAGTCCTGATACCATCTTTGTTATCTGCCTCTGCACCCTTTCCACAGTTAATTATCCTCTTCAAATTCTGGGGACAAATTTGAGAACAATACTCGAAGTGTGGTCTGATCAGGGCTTTGTACAATGGAATGACAACTCTTTTATCTCTGCAGGTCGGCATCCTTCTCAGTACTGCAGCAATCATCTGGATTACCTTCATCCTTTACAGTATGTTCCATAAATTTCAGGTTTCTATCAATCAGCACTCCCAGATCCCTTGCCTCCCCTACTGTTCTCCTCCAGTACTGTTCCTCTGGCAGAGTATTGCGGCTTCCCATTGATGTACCCCAAACTTCAAGACTTTACATTTTGCTGCATTAAACTGATACCCCAATTCATTTGCCTATCTGCCCAGTTTATTCAAATCCTCTTGTAGGGCTACCACATCTGCACTATTACTAATAACCCTTCCCAGCTTCACATCATCTGCAAACAACTAAACAACCCCCCTTGCAATCCATCAAAAATATTATTCATGTAAAGGTTTAAAAGATACAGGGCCCAGTACTGAGCCCTGTGAGATCCAACTTATAAACCTCTGCCTCCTTTATACTGCCCCCACCATACACAACTCTCTGATACCTATCAGATAGCAAATCCTGAATCCAGTTCACTAACCTGATATCTAAACCTATGTTCTGCAATTTAAATATCAGCTTATCATGTGGTCCCCTGTCAAATGCCTTTGTAAAATCAAAAAAAAAAAAATGACAGTATATGCCTTTCCTTCATCAACCGCTCTTGTTGCTTTATTTCTTTCTTCTTTCTCTCCAGTAGTCCTAAATGGACCATTTGGTCACTCATGGCTAGTAGGTGATATTCTTTGTTAGCCTCCTCCAATCATCTTGGTCTCTTGTTCTTGATGTCAGTTGAAAAAGGGAGGAATTCATCCATTTTTTGATGTTATCAGTCCATTTTAATCGAGGTCAGTCCCAACCCTTGATTCCAGAATGATTCCTTCTAGTGCTTGCTTTGGAATGCCATTAGCCCTCACCACATATCCGAACCATTTCATCTGTCATCTTCTGATGACTGTCAGAATATTTTCCCTTTAAAAGGCAAATATTACTAATGCAAGAGCACCCCTTAACAAATACATGTTGACTCTCAAAGATAACATTACACTCATCTGCCCAAAGCTGTATATGGTCCCTCACTAATTTCTCCAAAATATTAACAACTACTGATGAAATGCAAACTGGTCTATAATTTGACACTCCCAGTCTGCTACCACCCTTACCCTCCTACTCCTTGGGTACCCTTCCCTTGCCCAGATTTGAAAAGCCAGGTCAGCAGAGGTGTCAGTTCCTCAGCACATTTTCTCAAAAGCTGTGGCAAAATTCCATCCAGTTCCACTGCTTTATTGACATCCAGAGTACTCAGTATTTGAAACACACTCTCCTCTTGCACTTCTAAACCCTTGAACTTGCCCTATCACTCTATGTTTAAAACCTACTTCTCCAGAATGAAATAATACAATAAACTGTTCATTGAACAACTCCACTATGTTCTTTGCATCAGTCACTCTATTCCCATTTTTATCCAGCAACATCATTCTTTCACAATCATTTCTTTATCTACTGCCCACATAGATAAAAAATTCCTTAGGATTTTCTTTGGATCTCAGAGCCAATCTCTTCTCATATTCCAGTTTTGCTTCCTTACCATACTAGTCACTCTCCTGGCCTGAGTGTTATAATATTCATGCATCTGCTCTCCACCCCTCTCCTTATATTTCTTCCATAACCTCTTTTTAACCTGCAGTTCTTGTTTGATATTGTTTGTCATCCAGTTTACACCAAATTGTGTCTTCTTCACTCCTGGTATACAGCTTACTATTGCTTCTAATAATTATTCCCTCACAATTTCCCAAGCAATAATGATATCTCACTGTTTCAATTCCTTCCTCCATGGAACTGACCCAATTTAATATCTAAGACTATTATAATCACCTGCTTATAATTCCACATACATTTCTCTGTCTTTGATACTCCTGCATGTCTATTCATTATCGAAATCAAAACAACATGGTCACTCTCTCCAACTGTGGGCAGAGATGTCATCTCAGTTATTATCAGCTCTTCTGATGCTATGACTAAATCCAAAACTCTCGAACTTCTTGTTCCTTCTACTACATGTTGCCTCAGAGATTTATCCCTCTAGAAATTCCATTCCCTTATTAGTACATGCAGTTTCCTCTTCCCAATTTATACTGCTGTCGTTAAAATCTCCCACAACAATCATTCTGCTTGCACTTGTCAAGCTCGACTGCCTAGGCATCTCCTGCTCCTCACCCTCTTTGCTCCCTGTCTTATAGCAACACCCTACTAAATATCCTGTCTTTCCCACCTCTACTTCACACCATATGCTTTCAAAATCATTAGTGTCAATGCCCTCCAATTTCTTTACTCTGAGAGATCATAAGTCATCACTAATCATAGGCAGTACTCCACCACTGCATTTTCCCTTCCTATCCTGTCGAAAAATGCTGTATCCTGCTACTTCTATTCCTGTTAGTATATCATCTTCTGTCAACCATGTCTCAGAGATCTCAATAATCTTTGGATAGGCTGATGCTATCAGCGCCACCAATTCATCTCCTTTATTCCAGATGCTCCTGGCATTGGGATAAATAATAAAAATGTCGCTGTTTCTATACCTATTATTATCCCCTGCAGGCTCCATTGGATTCAGCATTACCCAATGTATTTCTGCTTTTCCCAAGCACCTATTCCCATAAGAGCCCCCCCCCCCCCCCGCTACCATCCATCCTGATAATTCTAGTTTCCCTGTATTAACACACTGACTCGACTGGTTTATTTTATAATCAAGTAGCAAGAGAGGTTGGTGGGAGAAAGGCATATACTGCCCAGTTACCCTTGATAAGCTGATAACTTCATTATAGAATATAGGTTTAGATATCAAGTTAGTGAATTGGATTGGCTGACTAATAAGTATTTGAGAGTTGTATAGAAGGGAGCTGTATCAAGGAAGCAGAAGATTACAAGTGGAGTCCCCAAGGGCTCAGTATTGGGAACCTCATTGTTTAATCTTTATATCAATGATATGTTAATGGACTGCAGGAAGATATTCAGTTGTTTGCAGATGCAAAGCTAGGAAGGGTTATTAGTAATAGTGCTGATGTAGCAGCTCTTCGGGAGAATTTGAATATTCTGTTTGAATTAAGTCTGGAAGTTTGTTATCCATTGATCAGAAGCTGTATACTATTTTGGAGGAACTGAGGTGATAAGTGATAAACACTTGAAATTTATATGATATATATATTTATATGGTATTGTGAAGATTAGAAGACCCTGACCAGCAATAGAAGAGTTGTGGTTCCATTGTATAAAGTCCTGATCAGACCACATGTAGATTATTGTGCTCATATTTGGTCCACAAGATTTGAAGAGGATAAGTTAACCCTGCATAGATTGCAAAGACAGATGACAAAAATGATATCAGGACTGTACAATGTTAGCTTTGAAAGTAGACTGACTACATGGAGACCGCAGAGTTTGGTTTCTAGAAGAAGGTTAGGTGATATGATTGAGACAAAACTGTTGAGAGGTAGTTACAGGGTTAACATTGGGGAGTTCTTTTGTATGGTAGATCAGGAAAAAGGGCAAGGATGAGGGACCATTCCTGGAAGTTATAAATAAACATGGTGAGTAAGAGGATGAGGAGTGGCTTTTTTTTTTTTTGCATGTAGGGTGGTTGGACTGTGTAATGCATTGTCTGATAGGATAGCAAAAGCACGAACAGTGAATGAGTTTATGGATTGTATGATAGACATTCTTTAGACATGTTCAAATTTACAGTTAACTTCTTTTGCTATTAATTTATATTTGATGAATATTAGTGTCACACCACATTTTTTTGTTTGTTAGTAGTATCTATATGTTATTAGAACCAGGAATTGGTTAGTTGCTTCACTCTTAATAGCTAATACTTCAGTTAGGGCCTGTATATCAATAACATCAATATGATCGATCCTGCATATTGATGTTTTTTTTTTTTGTTTTTTTTTTGATGTGGTTAAAAGTCCTTCGCTTTTTTTTGTGGTACCCTATTTGTGTTCTGAACATATTGTGACTTTCTCAAGAATGTCTTTACTTCCCAGATTCACAAATACTGAGATTTTTTTTTTTTCTAATTTTTACTTCTTTTGTCTGGTAGAGTATATTCTGGTAAAATACTCCAACAGGAAATTTACTGTGTTATGTGAGATACATTTAAGTTGTTCGCCATTACCATATTTTTCTGTGTAAAAGATGATGTTTTTTTCTAAAATTTTTAGACCAAAAATTGGGGGTCTTCTTTTACATAGGGAGTAACCAGTTGAGAGGCCCACGGTTGCTGTGGCGAAACTGCCGGTACCTTATCTCCATGAACAGGCTTCCGCCAATCACTAGCCTTTGTTAACTCTGTTGATTTACTTCATTAATGGCTGTTTCTAAATAAACCAATCAGAACTCTGAAAGCATTCATTCGTCTGTAAATTGTTGGCGAGATAAGTGAATGCATTAACAATATTTTGAGCACTAGCCCATAAAAATGTCTGAAAATAAAAAACGATTGTCATATTCTTCAAAATTCAAGTTAAAAGTCATCAATTACATAAATGAACATGGAAATAAAGCTTCAGAGAGACAGTTTGGACCTCCTCCCACTGAGTGTATGATTAGACAGGAAGAACAACTACTCAAGCTGCCAAAAAAGAAGAGGGCCTTAAGAGGAAAACCAGAAAAATGGCCAAACGTGGAGCAGAGGCTTAAGACTTGGATTATGGAGCAGGTTCAATATGTGTGTCAACCAAGCTTATTCAATATAAGGCAAAAGGTTTGCAAGAGAAATGAACATTGTTGATTTCACAGGAAAGGCAAAATGGTGCTTCACCTTCATGAGGAGAGAAGGGTTAGCCATGAGAACATGAACCAAGTTAGCCCAGGAAATGCCACCAGCTTATGAGGATAAAATCCAACAGTTTTACTCCTATGTCATAAAACTTCGGAAAAAAATATGCTTTTAAACCAAGTCAGATTACAAACATGGATGAGGTGCCATTCAATTTTGATCTGCCTTCCAACAGAACTGTTGATATGAAAGAGGTCAAAACAGTGGCAATCAAAACAGTCCAAGTTCACAAGAATGGCTGGAGGAATGAAGAGATCATGGCTATTTGATTTGCAAAGATTTGGCCCAGAAGACCTGGAGGGGTCTCGAAGAGGCCAGCTCTGCTCGTGTTTGATCAATTCCAAGCACATTTAACAGAAAAGACAAAAGGGGTTGCAGCGCATTTGCGAACAGCTAGCAGTTATTCCTGGTGGATTTACAGGTAAGTTACAGCCACTAGATATTTCTGTCAACAAGCCCTTCAAAACTCTGAAAGAAGAATGGAATAAATGGATGCAAAAAACAGGTAATAACTTGACACCAACAGGAAGAGTGAAAAAAGCAACCATTACTGAGGTATGCAAATAGGTCCTAAACTCATGGAATGGAGTCAAGCAAGAGGTGGTTGTGAAGTCCTTCAATAAATGTGGAATCAGCAATGCCATGGATGGAACTGAGGATGATCTCACATATATATAGACAGTGACTCAGAAGACAGCAGTGATGCAATAGAGGGTGAAGAAAGTGATATGTCTAGAATTAATAGTGATGAAGAAAATTATATGCCCGGAACTGAAAATGATACATAATTTCTTAGTATGTATCTTAAAAATATTATCCAATTAATAAATATACTTTGAATATTTAAAAAAATATCAAATGTGTTCTGTTTTATGTTTAAAATATTGATTTCTTAATTTTGGGTTCGAAAAAGTAGAGTTCATCTTATATACGGAAAATATTGGTAACTTTTTCAGTGTACTGGCTTTTATGAAATTATTTCTTGTTGGTATGACAGGAGTGGGCTCGCAGCAAGCCTTTTTACTTTTTTGGAACCTACAGTTTACAATATCATTACTCAGCTGTAAAAAAAAGTTGCCAGCAGCATGACCTAACTTTGTCTTTTACATTTTCTGTGGTGCAGCTTCAGGAAGGTCTTTATGATAGTTTTGGGAGGGCTGAAAAATTTTAATTCTGTTGCTGTGAGAAATACACTTGCCTCTACAATATTCAGTAAACAAGACAAGATATTTTAAAATTTCTCTCAAGGTTCAAGCTTCAGTAAGACCCTCAGCATGCATGCTTGTGGTTAACCTTGAAAGGAGGAGCTTGTCCACATTAAAGCTTCTGGAGATGGAAACGAGACATCTTAGTGAGAAAGGCAGGGGGAGAGTTAATGGATAGGGAGCTGTAGTTCAGGAAACACATGTATACACTTCAAAAGTTGTAAAGATCGGTCCAAAAAGTTGCAATACAAAGGACTTGCAAGTACAGATAAGAGTTGACACTTATCTAGATACATCTGTAGGATTTTTTTTTTTTTTTTTTTTTTTTTTTCACAGATAAGGAATCATTAGAGAATATGGAGGTGAGTGATTTAGACTGCTTCAGAACTCCAGAACATTGGGTACAAGGACAGATTGAGGGAATATGTTTAGCAGAACTCAGCACATAGGATCAGATGAGGTGATATGATTGAAAAATATAAACTGGTATGAAATGCTTATCAAATAAACATAGGAGAAATATTGTATAGCATAATAGGTAATGGAAAATGAGAGTATGAATGCAAAAATCAGATCCGATCAGTGGTGAATGAGTGGAATGTATTGCCTCTGTAGGTTATCAATGCACCGATGCTGAATGTTTTTTAATGCAAGATGATATGTATATTGTGGCCTTTAGAAAGTTTGGCTTCTTACATTCTGTGGTGTGAAACCATAGATATTCAAAAATAATACCGATATCAGTGCTAAGAATTTTATTCAATCAATTCAAAGTTTGTTCTATTTGAATTCAGAATGTTGCTGTTTTCTGTTTTCCTACGGTGTGGAGAAGGCTGTTATAGAGATTCAGCTCTTTTGGGTGGAAATGTCATAAAAAAGCTATGCTAATATATGATCATGTTTTTTTCCATGTACTGTTTGACAGTGTTGGATTATGATTATGTAAAGATTAGAGTAATTATTATTTGCTTCAGAATCCAACATGATCTTCCATCACAAAGGCTAGACTTGTAAATATTATTTAATGTGAACAACTTATTTTATAAATTAATATTCATATAACTACCTTTAACTTTATTTAATATTTAATTATTTAATCAAGCTATGTGTATTAATAATGAAAAGACTGTATTAAATATTATTAAGCTATTTTATTTATTACTATGTTAGTATTATAAGAATTTGTATTTGATAAATTAACTGCGTATTATTTGAAATGTAAATATTCCTTATTTATTCCTGTTTGTAAAGTTTAACGTTATGTAATAGCTCAATTTTATTATATTTTGTTTTGTTGTCATGGAAACGTATGTAAGTGAGCGAGCACATTTTGGAACACCACGTGAGATTTATTGAAAAGAGTTTTAGAAAGAAATGACGTGAGCAATTTAGGGGGAAAAACAGATATATAAGCGACGAATGTGGGAATTATTAATTAGTTAAGAGGATGAAGGATTTATAAGAGAAGGATTGGCGTTAGGTTGGAATCGGGCATTCGGCAATCACAGTGTGATAATAGCGAGTCAGCAAGTCACTCAAGCAACTAAATAAAGTCTACAAGTTGAGAAGCAGTTAGCTAATAAGTTTCTGAATAACAAATAACGAAACGGAAGATAGCTGAGTGACTACTGAATGACTAGCGATATTTAGTTGAGATTTATTTTCAGGGCCGACCTTTCAAGGACACACTGAAACGTGAAACATAGTAAGAATTAACTAGAGAATAAATAGAGGCGACAGGGTTGTGTTTAATGATAGCGGTGTTTAGAATTATAGTGCCTAAAGAATTATTTGAATGCCGGAGGAATGAACATCTGTACATATAAAACCCCAAGTTAAAGAATTATTGTGTATTGCCCTAATTCAAGAGTAATCAGTAGTGCTTCATACAAGAACATCTGGTTATATGTATTGTGCCCGTAAATTAATTCAGTTAATGCTAGAAGATTTATTTTAATGAGTGCTGTTTATTGTTAAAAGTGTTTACAGTTATAAAAAGTGTATGTTGATGAAGGAAGAAGATTAACGGTAAGATTATTCCAACTTTGACTGAATGATATAATCACGTAATCACAAGAAAGATATTTATTTAACCAAATATTTCGGTCTGAAAATAGCAGACCATCGTCGGTGGTATTACAAGAACAGTTTAAAAAATATACAAGCTAGAATACTAACAATAGATCGTTGAAATTAGAACATGCCGCGTGATGTTATATCACTAAGTATGAAACGAAATATTTTGAAGTAGAAACATGATTGAATTTGCTATTAAAAAAAAAAAAAAAAAAAAAAAAAAAAAATTAATGAGTAATCTTGATTAGGCTTTCCCAGATTTTTGATATAGATATGCAGTCATTACGATTCAGGTTGGGATGATGGAGCAAGGCCTCCACGCTTTCCTTGAACAAACGTTCGAACCTATAACGGGATCTATGTAAGAGGCGCGTTTTGGACCAAAGGATGCTGTGGTCAGTTTCAATCCCGTGTTGAGCCAAACCAGACTTTTCAGGTTTATTGTGAAGAATGGATGATTGATGTTCTTGGATTCTTTTTTCAAGAGAACGTCCAGTCTGTCCAAAGTAAGAGAGATCACAGTTGCAAGGAATTTGATAAACTCCAGGAAGAGATAAAGTTGAGCGTTTGTCTTTAGGAGAAGGAAATTGAGAAGACAATTTGTTAATAGGAGAATACGTAGCTGTTAAATCATATTTCTTCAAAATTCTTGCGATAGGTTCTGAAATACCGGAGATATAAGGAATAGGTACTCGACGTATTGAATCTTTGTTGTTTTGTGGAGGATTATAAGATGTAAGAAGACGTTGAATACTTTTTTCAGAAAAGCCATTGAGTTTCATGTGTTGCTGGATAGTAGAAAGTTCTTTCTGTAGATAATCAAAAGTAGAACAATTAGTTTTGGCTCTTTTGATGAGACATTTTATAATTCCTGTTTTATGACATGGATGATGGGCTGATTCTTTCAGAATATAACGACCTGTGAATGTTGGTTTCCTGTATACTGTAGTTGTAAGAATATTTGAAGATGATCGGATGAGGAGAACGTCTAAAAAAGATAACTGGTTGTTTTCTTCTAATTCCATAGTAAACTTTATGCGATGATGTAAGGAATTAATACTGTTTAAAAAGGAAGATAAAGTGTTTTTACTGTGAGGCCAAATAGCAAATATGTCATCTATATATCTTACCCAAAAAGATGGTAGAGGGAAACTAGATGTGAAGAGGACTTTTTCTAAATGTTCCAAATAAAAGTTGGCTAAAGCTGGAGAAAGAGGACTTCCCATGGCTGTTCCTTCTACTTGGCTATAAAATTTGTTTTGACATATGAAATAACCAGAATGTATAACGAAATCGAATAGTTTTATAATATCTTGAGGAAAGATGTCAGCAAGTAGTTTTAAAGTTTCCTTAAGAGGTACATTGGTGTATAAAGATTCTAGATATTTGGCTATATTCTATAGCCAAATATCTAGCTAAATTACTGAAATCTTACATTGGCAACTCGAGTTCTTTTTTAAAAAACTCCTCAGATTTCTTAGAAAAATTAAAAGATGTCTCATTACAACCTACAGATCTTATGGTTAGTTTTGATATAGAATCTTTATACACCAATGTACCTCTTAAGGAAACTTTAAAACTACTTGCTGACATCTTTCCTCAAGATATTATAAAACTATTCGATTTCGTTATACATTCTGGTTATTTCATATGTCAAAACAAATTTTATAGCCAAGTAGAAGGAACAGCCATGGGAAGTCCTCTTTCTCCAGCTTTAGCCAACTTTTATTTGGAACATTTAGAAAAAGTCCTCTTCACATCTAGTTTCCCTCTACCATCTTTTTGGGTAAGATATATAGATGACATATTTGCTATTTGGCCTCACAGTAAAAACACTTTATCTTCCTTTTTAAACAGTATTAATTCCTTACATCATCGCATAAAGTTTACTATGGAATTAGAAGAAAACAACCAGTTATCTTTTTTAGACGTTCTCCTCATCCGATCATCTTCAAATATTCTTACAACTACAGTATACAGGAAACCAACATTCACAGGTCGTTATATTCTGAAAGAATCAGCCCATCATCCATGTCATAAAACAGGAATTATAAAATGTCTCATCAAAAGAGCCAAAACTAATTGTTCTACTTTTGATTATCTACAGAAAGAACTTTCTACTATCCAGCAACACATGAAACTCAATGGCTTTTCTGAAAAAAGTATTCAACGTCTTCTTACATCTTATAATCCTCCACAAAACAACAAAGATTCAATACGTCGAGTACCTATTCCTTATATCTCCGGTATTTCAGAACCTATCGCAAGAATTTTGAAGAAATATGATTTAACAGCTACGTATTCTCCTATTAACAAATTGTCTTCTCAATTTCCTTCTCCTAAAGACAAACGCTCAACTTTATCTCTTCCTGGAGTTTATCAAATTCCTTGCAACTGTGATCTCTCTTACTTTGGACAGACTGGACGTTCTCTTGAAAAAAGAATCCAAGAACATCAATCATCCATTCTTCACAATAAACCTGAAAAGTCTGGTTTGGCTCAACACGGGATTGAAACTGACCACAGCATCCTTTGGTCCAAAACGCGCCTCTTACATAGATCCCGTTATAGGTTCGAACGTTTGTTCAAGGAAAGCGTGGAGGCCTTGCTCCATCATCCCAACCTGAATCGTAATGACTGCATATCTATATCAAAAATCTGGGAAAGCCTAATCAAGATTACTCGTTAATTTTTTTTTTTTTTTTTTTTTTTTTTTTTTTTTTTTTTTTTAAATAGCAAATTCAATCATGTTTCTACTTCAAAATATTTCGTTTCATACTTAGTGATATAACATCACGCGGCATGTTCTAATTTCAACGATCTATTGTTAGTATTCTAGCTTGTATATTTTTTAAACTGTTCTTGTAATACCACCGACGATGGTCTGCTATTTCCAGACCGAAATATTTGGTTAAATAAATATCTTTCTTGTGATTACGTGATTATATCATTCAGTCTTATGTCGCAAGTATCCTTAAAACAACTTATTCCAACTTTAATATTTCTGTTCTGAGAAGTGTATGAGTTTCATCTTAGAATTCCCTGATGTTAACAGTAACTATCGCGGAGAATTAAAAGAAGCATAAAATTAAGTGTCTGTTTATGAAGAGGTATTACTGCAATTTTTATTGTATTTGGAACTTAAGGAACTATGAAAAGACTGTGATATAGAGATAACAGATTTATCTTGTTAGAGTTTGATTGTACTTATTGGAGAAGCTGAAGTGATTGTGATATCTTAATTACTGATTTGAAGTTAAGTGTAAAATTTATGATTTTAAAATTAAATGTTTGTTTTTGTTAATGAAAAGTTGTATTTTGCCGGAATCTCTTTTACTGCACCATTCATAAAATATTCGAACCAAAGCGGGAAAATTAAGTAAGTTAAATATACTCGGCCAGTATATATAATAACATCATATAAAAGAGGATAGTTGTGAGTTGGTTTTTCTTCAATTCTTGAACTAATTCAGATATAGAGTGGCGCAGTCTATAAATATAAATTTTCTCTATATTGAATTAGAAATCAACTAGCAACTTATAATTTTGTTTAAGAACATCATAGTGACTAACATGTCAGATCCAAAGTATAAATTAAGAAGTAGGATCCAACAACAGCATATACAGACTTCAGACAGCTTATAAGACCAAAGCTAATTACCCAATGGCAGTCTTCATGGCAGCAAGTACTAACATGCAAATTATATGAAATTAAGCATTGGCAGTCTATTCACTGTAGAAACAGGAGAAAAGAAGTTGCTCTTGCTAGGCTCCACATATGTCACAGTCACCTTACACATTCTTATTTATTATGGGCAGATGACCCTCCTATGTGTGAAAAATGTAACATGCATCTCACCATTTGTCATATTTTGGTGGCATGCCAGCACTTCACAAGAGAGAGAGAGAAATGAAATTTTTACTAATCTAGCTGAGCCATATACACTCAGGGAGATGTTATGAGACACAGACAAACTGCATGACTTTTTAATCCTTTTACAAAGAATTAATTTATATAAGGACATTTTATTATGACTTCCGTTTTTGTGTAGATATTGCATTGCTTCATTTATAATTTTTTTTTCAATTTTCATTTTGTACAGAACACATTATTTATTAATTTATCACTTTGTTGCTATTACCTTTTATTACCTTTTGTACTGCTGTAACCTATGCTTTGGCACAGTATGACCTTTGCTGTCTTTGTGGCATTAAACCATAAATTAATTAATCAATCACTCTCTTAGCTATGCCCTCTTTCAAAAGCATCCTATGTGGACTGGTGGACTAGTATCTTTTCCCAATATCACACACACACATCTGACTGTCATATTTCCTACTGGTATGTGCATTAAAGAGATTATGCAAACAATTGGCATAAATGCTGATGACATTAACTGCACCAAACATAACATTCCCAGCATTCCTTTACTGTAGGTTTGCACTTCACTCCACAACCCATCACAGAAACAACTAAGGAAGTGTCACACTCTATCATCTATCCACATGCAGTTATTTAATGCACACAGAGCAGAATATGATGATTTCCTTCCCATCTATACTGACAGTTCAAGATCTGTGGCCACTCTTGGCTGTGTTGCTGTATTTCCCAATTTTATCATATCCAATCAAATTCCAATTTGTTGCAGTAGTTATACACTGACGTTGCATGCAATTCAGCTTGTATTTATGCATATAAGTACAAGCTCATCTTGTCTTGCCTGTGTTCAATCTGCATCCAGTGGTTTGCATAGTTCTCCAACTGTTGTACAAATTAAAGGTCCTTAATTTTGATATTTATTTGTGCTGGATTCCCAACCACTTTGGTATTGAGGGAATCAGACTGCAGATGCAACTGATAATTTTTATAGATACTCTTTGTCAGTTTCATGTACAGGCTACAGACAATTTATATGATGAAATCTAGTAACTTAGTGGCAGTCATCATGACAAGAAGCACTGACAAATTAATTGCATGAAAGTAAGCATGAAATTAAGCAGTGACAGTCTTAGACAGCATAGAAACAAAAAAAAAAAAAAAAAGAGTAAGTTGTTCTTACTATGCTCGGCTAGGTTATAGTCATATTTATTGAAAACTTGTGACCCATCTGTGTGTGAATAATTCAACATGCATCTCACCATAGATCATGTTCTGGTGGAGTTCTGTCACTTCTATTGAGAAAGAATAAATTTTTTTACTAATCTGGCTGAGCTATTTGCCCCTCAGCTTCATCTTATCAAACTTAGACAAATTGACACATTGCATGAAGTTTTTATATTTTTTAAAAGAATTAATTTATACAAACATATTTGATTAATATATGATTAATCAGGGTGAGAATAATGAGCAAAATATGAATGAAAAAATAAGAGTGGGGAGTGTGGAAGGCTTGAATGACTGTGAAGTTTTTGGAGATGGTCTTGATTGGGAGGATGAATGGCAAGCAAGAGTGGCTAACTTGTAGAGAGAGAGAGAAAGATGAGCTGAAAGAGGAGGTGCAATGTCTCAGGAATGAGATGAGAAGTATATTATTATTATTATTACGTGACACCTCCAAGGAGTCCAAAGACTCATCGAGGGAGGACACCTATTCTACAGCTCTCCGTTTCCACCACTCAGTCCACCAGCAAACCACAACTACCATCATCATCTACACCAATGCCATCTACTGCCCACCACCACTAGTATTTTCGCAGATGATCACAAACATCCATGCCCATGGCAGGATTCGATCCCACAGCCCTTTGGCTGGCGAGCGGATAAGCTAACCACTCAGCCCACCCGGGGCCGGTAAACACTCCTCTGGCATCCTATTTTGCACACCATGGATCATCGAGTATCCATACATCACACCTCTCACACAAATCAGAATAGGAGTGAGAGAGTTATGGGAATGATAGAAGAGGAGAGAATAGAAATAACAGAAGAGAGGGAATGAGAGAGAGTTATAGGAATGATAGAAGAGAATGGAAACAGTCGGAGAGAGGGAATGAGAAGAATGCAAGAGAGAGAGAGAGAGAGTGTGTGTGTGTGTGCACGCATGCACGTGTGCTGGAACCAGCGATAGAGTGATGCCAGGACAGCAGATATGTTGATAAACATAGAGAGAAAGCTTAGAGAGGAGAGAGAGAGAGGGATGCAGGTGAGCAATCAAGGAACAGAGTAGTAACAGGTGTGATGTATGGAGACTCGATGATCCGTGTGTGTGTGTGTGTGTGTGTGTGTGTGTGCAAGATAGGATGCCAGCGGAGTGTTTACCTGGAGGAACGATAGAAGGTGCAGCTATGGCAATTAAGCGGGGTGAAAGCGTAGATGAGATGATTGTGATGGTGGGCATGAATGACTTGAGAGGCGGTGTAAATCAGGTGGCAAGAGATCTGAGATTCATGCTCGAGGTTGTACAAAAGAAAATGAAGAGAGGAAAGATAGCATGTGTGTTAACCAGGCATGATAATGACAAGCTGAGAAGAAGAGCAGGAATAATGAATAGCATAATAGTCAGAATGTGTCAGAAGAAAGGATTGAATATGCGGATGCTTGGTGGGCATTTGAGGTCAGAAAGGAACTGTATGCAAAAGACTGCTTGCATTTGAATGAGGAAGGACGTAGGCATCTGGAGGGGATAATGATAAGTATAGAACTAAGCATCACATCATCTGCAAACAAGTGAACATGTCATTGTAGTCCTGTAACAATATCATTGACATAAGGTTGAACAGTAGTGGTTCCAAGACTGAACTCTGTGAAACTGCACTTGTAACCTTCCTACTCCCTGATACTGCTCCCCCATATACAATCTGATATCTGTCAGAGAGCCTATCCAAACCCATATGAGGCAACTTAAACATCGACTTGTCATGTACATTTTTGTCATGCAGAAATCACAAAAAACCCTCACCTGACCGACCAATTCTGTATATGAGTTCTTACCAGTTTCTCCAAAATCTTAATTATAGAAGAAATAATTATATATCCCTTACATTTTTTTCCATGAATCAAGTCTTTGTAATGTCTGTAACCATTAGCCATTTTGAACAGAACCACTGCAAAAAAAAAAAAACTTTTCCTTCATTATTTCAGGCTTAT
Organism: Typopeltis vanoorti; assembly: GCF_054136105.1. NCBI lineage: Eukaryota > Metazoa > Arthropoda > Arachnida > Uropygi > Thelyphonidae > Typopeltis > Typopeltis vanoorti. Next base: position 58,959,947 of record NC_143555.1, on the reverse strand, counting down.
TTCATCTTTTTTTTCAGTTTAGCATACATAAATTACAGTATCTCCTTATGCCCATGCCTACCCCTCACATCTAATATAGCTCATGCCATTCAAATTCAAGATGTAAAAAACTGCATTCAGCACATTTTGATCATTTTCACACTCTCACACTTGCTCACTCATTTCAAGGTTGCCTGCACACAAGTGTTCACCTGCTTCCTGTTCCCAGCAGATCTAATTTCCCTTTGCACTTAAGTGAGCAACAGTTTCTTCTGATGCCTAGCCCCACATCTATTCAAGTGCAATCCATCATCATATGTGTGTGTGTTTTTATCCATCCAATTCATTTCATATGTCTATAAACTGCACACCATTCTCATTTGCAATCACAGATTTTTTTTTTTATCAGTTCGATCTGTATGACAATAGGTTGTCACCTTTCAAATCATTCATATCTGCCAAAACAAACTCTTTTTTTTTTTCCCAGTTAACATCACTAACATCCTTAATCTTCCCACCTGGGAAACATGTTCTCATTATCCTTTCATCAAACACTTTTCATATAAAATTGCCATATGATACTCTCTTTGCTCTCCTTCTGTCACACTCTGCCTTCACTTCCTGTTTTTCTTTTATCTTTCTTGTCCATCTATACTGATGGTTCAAGATCAGAGATCTCTGTTGGCTGTGCATGCTGTTGTCTTTCCTAACATTACTATCTCTATCCAGATCCCACTCGATTAGTAATTACATAGCAGAAGTGCATACCATTCAGCTTCCACTTGTGCATATCAAAGGAAACTCATACCAAAAGCATGTAATTTATACATCTCCTGTCTAGTGTATAATCCACATCCAAGTGCTTAGTAGTGTTACAACTCTTGTACAAAATAAAAATACTTAATTTTAATGTTCAGTTGTGTTGGATTCCAAGCCACATCGGAATTAAGGGAAATCACAAATGCAGCTGCTAGATCAGCTCATACTTTTTTCGTCATACTGTTTGATGGTCTCTTATACTGACTACACCCAGTTTATAAAATCTTAGTTAATTGCCAAGTGGCAATACTCCTGGCAGGAAGCACTGATGAATAGATTGCATGAGATTAAACCTGAGATTTAGCACTAACAGTCCACTGAACATCGGAACAGAAGAGAGGAAGTTGTTCTTGCTTGGCTGCACATAAGTCACAGTCATCTCCATCCATAAGATGGGTCCCTCATGGGGCTTTAGATATGTCACCTACAGGAAGAAAGAAAGAGACAGGTTTATATTTCTGCAGAAGGACCATGATATCATTATTTAGGCGGAGTCACAATCGTGTCATTGTAATATTAGATCTATACTTTTAAAAGGCAATGGATTTATCTAATTGTCAAGAGGTTGAGGGGCTTACCTGTGGTTTGTGTTTGTCATTTGATTTTAGGTAGTATGGACAGCCAGTATCTCTCTCTCTCTCTCTCTCTCTCTCTCTCTCTCTCTCCCTCCCTCCCTCCCTCATCCTCTGAAAAAATATTTAATACACAGGTGACATGTTTTACTTTAAATTCTGTAAACACAGAAACATCCTTTTTTATTTTTTGTGGATTATCTGAAATTTTTCTTATGAAGTACTTTTTACCTTCCCTTCATTTTTCAGAATCATTTTTGACACTCATTCAAGATTGATGCTATAACACTATGCTATTAATGCACTCCCGGTATGCTAAAGTGCACTGTTAGTGGGACAGTTATGCTTGTGTCTGTTTTGATAGTTTCTTAACCATCACCTTCTCAGTGTAAGAGGATTTCATGCTGGTGGTATATTTGCAAACTTCTTTACAAATATAATACAAGATGATCTGCCCTGTTCTGATCATTTGTATATTCTTCCATTTTTATTCACCTCTGACTTCCTCAAGAATAAACCAGATGATCTCCCTCACATTTAATGCATTTTGCTACTACCATTTATTATCATGCTTTTTGCTACTACCACATGACTATTTCCACTAGAATGTCATATAATTTTTAACCATCTTGTGGGATGCTGTCAATCCTTGTAAATCCTTTGTTTGATTTAGAAATTACATTTTCCATACTGTATGCAAAATAATCATACATTAACTTGTGCATCAATAGTTTATATTATTATTACCATCAAATTATGTGTCTACAGTTTTTATATACTTGAGATCTTATGAGGATTCCTGTTTCAACCTAGTTAAAATTCGGTTAAAACAGGTTCTTTTACTTAAAGGTATTGTTAAGCATACAGTTGTAATCAGTTGCATTTGAACTTCCTTGTTATCTCCTTAGTCTATACTGAGAGTATCTTAAGATGCTTTGTGAGCAAGTATAGGTATGCAGGAAGTGTAGAATAAACTGTGAGGCTGCTTTGAATATAGGTAGTAGCAGGCAAAAGGAAGAATGAGAGACCTGGAGTGTAGATACAAAAGTAACTGAAACTTACAGTAAGACAGTGTGCTAAGTTGACAGTAAGATAATGTTCATAACTAGTAGTGAGAAAGATTGCTTCAGATGTTAAGATTGTGATGGCAAGAGATGAGTGAGTGAGTGAATGAAAGTAATTAAAGACAAGTAAGTAGAGCTGGCAAAGATAAAGCAAGATGAAGCATATGTTTATCTCCATTTCCCTTTGCATATGCTTATACATATGCAAAGGGAAATGGAGAGGATGACAGATATACATGTAAGAAGTGAGGAAAAATGGAATAAAAGATAGCCTTGTGAAAGAGTTTTTCTGGAGGCAGAAGAAGCAGCGTGATTGAGGTACTGGACATGAGGAGTAACCAAGCAAAGGAGTTAGTAGTCGTAGTAGGAATAAATGATTTGATTGGAAACAAGCAGAATGTAAGAATGGATATCAGGAAGTTGTTGTTGAGGAGAGTACAGATAATAGTGTGATAGGAAAGGTATATAGCGTCTTGCCCAGGTATGACAGTGATAAGTTGAAACTTCAAGCAAAAATTATGAATAGTGTGTTAACAGGACTGTGTGAAGAGAAAGGAGTCTAGTTTGCAAATGTGTAGGATGATTTTGAGAGGTAGATGGCATCGTATAAGAGAGATGGATTGTATTTAAATGATTTTAATGTGGGCTATCTGGAGAGGTTGTTGGAAGACAGAGTAATGACTTGGGTTCATGCTTTCTCATTCCCTTTATTCATCACAGAAAGGGTCAGGGGATAAGAGACACAGCATGAGAAGCTTAGATGATAAATGTAGAACTGCATGTGGGAGCAGACAAAAAAAAAATGATTGGTATGGCCTGAGATGTGATGAGGAGAGTGTATGGATCTGGGGTGGATTGTGTGATTGGTGGTGATGAGAAGAATGACTAGATTGAAGTATGGAAGAATCATATCTGAGAAGTGGTGTTGATGGTACTTGTTATATAACCAGAAATAAGCTATTTTGTTTACAAATGCCGAAAGTATCTGAATTAAGGAAACAAAATAATCATGTTCGTTTTCCTCAAAATTGATTGAATAAGAGTGAGAGAGATGTGGTTGGATGAGGATGATATTCTAACAGGAGGTTGGAATCAAGAGCAGAAAGGGCAGAAGGGGTGCTGTTAATGATAGCAGAAGAGTTATACCCATCTAAGATAGTTGCAGTGGTTTAGAGATAGCATGGCATGAGGTAGAGATAGAATGAAATATGTAGTTGGATGTTGCCATAGACCTAGTAATGTGGAGGTAGTGAGGAGGAAATGTACAGGTAACAAAGCCTAGTAAATAAGAAAATCATTGTTGGTGATGTGATTTTAATTATGATAGTACATATTAGAAGAAAAAAAAAAAGATAGCATCTGGGGGAAAAGAGAATGAATTTAAAAATGAATTTTGAGTTTTTGAGAGAGAGAGAAAACTACCTTAGGCAGTATGCAACAGAGCGCACATCAGAATCAAGGGTCATGGATTTGATCACCTCATTAGAGAAAGTTGTTATAAAGGATTGTAAAATTTTCCTCAAGTGAGCACTTAAGGTTTCCAGCCACATAAGGACTTCTGTGAAAAAAGGATATATGTAGAACAATAAGACTGGTAATTATGTAAAACTCAAGAAACAGCTTGAAGGTATATGATGTAATGGGGAATTCCATGGAAAGGAGATCAGTGCTGCTTGAGCCTATGCAACTGTCTGGGAGAGGCAGTGTCAGAGTTCATACCAAAGGTCAGGAGGTTAAATAAGGTAAGTGTGAAATGGATGAATGAGGAGGTTATCTATGCAATCTAGAAGGCAGCAGCATTATGGAGGTGGCACAAGATGACTAGTAATAATCAGTTACGTGAGTTGTATGAAGAGAGGATGTGGTAAAGATAGCAAAAGTACAATATCAGCAACAGTTAGTTAATGAGACCAAAAACACATCAGGGAGTTCTTTTGATGAGTGGCCATTACAGAAAGGATGATATTGGTAGTGAAAATGATAGAATAATTATTGCTGAGCATACAATTGAGATACTAAATGACCAATTCATAAAAGTATTTCATCTTTGTGAATGTGACATCATGCATAACTTAAGTGCAGTAAGAAGGATGAAGGAGAGAATTATGGTGAGTAACTAGGAGGTATATGGGAAATTGAGTAAACCTGATGTTAATAAGGGTTGGTCGATTGGTAGAGCCTCTGCTACTAATGGTGCATGCAAAAAGTTAAGCAAGATTAAGCACTGTTAGTAGTTGGAAGGGGTTCAATGCTGTTGCCACACTCTCCCTTGATGAGTCTTTGGATTCCCTGGAGGTGTCACATAATAATAATAATAAGGACTTGATGATATATCACATTTTGAAGGAATATTCCCAGTGATTTAACAACAGCTTTGATGTAGTTAAATCACTGGGAATTGTTTAACATGAATCTCACATTGGTCCAGCTTTCAAAGGAAATGGAAAGTTGCCCTTCATAGGGAAGGTAATAACACTACGGCTTTGAATTATAGGCCAGTCTGAGTGTTTGAGAAATTCATGATGACCAGATTCCAAACAACAGCAGCATTTTCTGGGACAGATGGCATGGGTCTGCTAAAATTCAACAAGGGAGATGCATACATGATTGCCTCCTTCTCCTCTCCATGACGCTTTCCACAACCATTCTTCAGATTGAATCTTCTAAAAAAACTAATCTTCTAAAGATTAGTTAATTACCTCTGTGCTCCTTTCAGTATATCCTCATCACTGTGAAATCCAGGCAACCAAATATGCATACAGTAATGCATATGTGGCCTGATGAAGGTAGCATACAAGGCAACCATAACTCCTTGTTTCAATATGTCAGCATTCCCCTTGTCTTTGCCATACTCCAATTTGATGTCGTCATGGTTTTAGTAGCGTACAGTCTAAATTTCATGTCCTTATCGCCCATCACTCCCAGATATTTTCTCTCTTCCACCTGCAAAATATCTCTCCCTCCTTTTTTAATTCACATAAAGATTTACAACCATTTCAGAAGTGATGGAAACATATCTGCATTTGAAAAATAAGGTATGAGTGAACTCTGGCTACTCAGATAAGCCTATATTGAACAACATATTTGAGGAAATCTTTTATTCAGGATAATAGTGATAATTTACAATGAAGTGACAGGCCACAGTTTTTAACAAATGAAAATTTTCAGAGTTGTTGATGCATTAACTCAGATTACCTCAGATTCAGTTCGAAGCTATCTTTATATTATATTCCCCAATAGTGTAATGTTAAGAGATAACATTGTTCTCATTATAGTAGTTTATGTACTGTCATGTATTTAGAATTCAAATATAAACCATCTGCTCTTCCTTTTATGTATTATCTTCCAGATTTTAAAGGATCGTTGCACTGCTGATCATTGTGAGCATGGACAGTGTATTGATAGCATTGTTTTAAATGATACTTATGTGGTAACCATTACAACAGAGACATTTAGCTATGTATTTCTCCAGCATTCTCGGAAATTGGAGTGCCTATGTGAACCTGGCTATGGTGGTAAGGATGTGAAATTGTGTGTGTAGACTAAGCATTACCCATAAGTTCTGAGACTGGATATTAAAGGAAACTGTGAGCAAGAGGGGGTGAGGAGTGGTTTCTTTGCATGGAGGGTGGTTGAACCGTGGAATGCATTGCCTGATGGAGTGGTGAGAGCGAGAACGGTCAATGAGTTTAAGGAGTGGTATGACAGACTTTGTGTTTCTTAGGAAGGACCTCCCATGATGAGTCTTTTGACTCCATGGAGGCCTGAATAATAATAATAATATTTTATAAGAAATCATATTCTTATTTTAATCATTTATCCATGCATCGACAAACAGTCCACTCTACAGACCTAATTTCTTGTGATTCCTTTTTTGTTTCCAAAATGAAACTGCAGCTTAAATGATGGAGATTTGAGGATGTTTCAAGATCCTGACCAAATCACTGCAATGCTGAATGCATTGTCATAGTCTCGTAAATTCCAAAAAAGGAACAACTCTGAAAGAAAAAACACTGACTTTAAGTAATTAATGTACTTTGTTTTATAGCTGGTCTGAGAACTTTTGGGTAGCTCCTTGAATAGAATGAAACTGTGATATTTCAAATACATGCTGTCATAAAACTCCAATATAGCGATAGAAATATATATATTTTTTTTTTTAGAAACATCAAATTTATTAAAATAGATACTTTTTTTGATTTTATAAACTCTTTATATTAAAGTTAAACTATATCTGAATATAGTCTTCCCTTGAAGGTTTCAATAATGAAATAATTATAATGGAAATGTTATGAAATAATTTTTAATAGAGCCTAATTACTGAAAATTTCTATTTTATAGATATAAATAGGATTTGTGGTTTAAAGTGGATATAATAAGAATTAATGTGTGTTATTTGAATTATTATATCTACTTATATAACATGCTTGTTGTATTTCTATTTTTTCATATTATGGAAAAAAAAATGCTTTTTTATGGTAATTACTAAAGGTTCATTCATTCAATGTATCCTTTCGTTTATTTAAATAATCAGTGAATGTAGTACTGCATGTCATTCCATCTACAATAGGATGTCTCATGTATCATTCAGAAAATCATCCTCTTTTGAAAAAAGTAAGCTCTTTGGTTTTTATGGTGTCGTTCGTGGTTGTTTTGTTTTATGTTGCCTAATAGGATAGCACATAAAGAGTAGTTAGTAAGTGGAATGCATTGCCTGAGAGTTTGGTCAGTTCATAAACAGTGCATGAGTTTAAGACAAAGTTCAGTGGTCTTAATGGTGTAATAATAAAAAAAGCTGATATTTGCAAGTCAGATGTACTGCAGCACCTTGGTGCAATGGCGCTTGTACAAGACTGGTAAGAAATAATGAAAAGCATTGTATTGGTCAACATCAGAATCAAAACATCACAAGAATTTAAAGAAAAAAAGTGATAGCACATTTAAATTCATTTCTTTACTATTATTATCATTAACATCAAGACTCCATGGAGGTCTGATGTGTGTGTATGGGGGGGGGGGGTCCTTAACTGTTGCTCCACAGTACCCATTGAACTTTGTCTTAATCAAAATCATTGTTTCTTCACAGACCAAACTATTGGGCAATGCATTCCACTTACTCACTATGCACGTGCTTACTCACTATTAAGTAACATAAAAAAAAATTAAAAATATATGAAGCCTAAATGGCAAAGAAATAGAACTAGTTAAGGAATTAGATAAGTACCAGATCAACATAATAGGAGTGACTGAAACAAAAAAGACAAAAACTGGTGAGATATTTCTGAGCAATAAATAAAAAATTTTATATTCAGGCAATGACAATCAAGGAAAAGAAGGAATAGCCGTAGTATTCAACACTAAATACGAGGCTAATCTTCTTGAATGGCAGGCAGTCTCAAGTAGAGTGATGTGGGCAAATATCAGAATGGGGAACTGGACAATGAGACTTATTTGTGCCTATGGTCCCACAGAAGGTTCTACTAAGGTAGAAGTGGAGAAATTTTTTGAGGCTTTAGAGAAAGCAACTGACACAATGAAAAAGGAAATGTTGGTCCTTGGCGGGGATCTAAATAGCAGAGTAGGAAATGATTGTCAGACATACAAAAATATTTCAGAAAACTTTGGAGAAAAGAGCAAAGCTAATAATAATGGCATATACATGTTGGATTTCTGCTCAGGACATGGACTGGTTATTACTAACACCATGTTCCAACATAAAAATGTGCACAAATTCAGATGGAGAGAAGAGGCAAGGAATAAGAAAAGTCTCATTGACTATGTTATTGTTGATAGTGATGTTTTATCCCTGGTGCAGGACACCAGAGTGTACAGAGGATTTGAAATTGGAAGTGATCACTATTTCGTCTCGAGCAGGATAAAATTGAATTTATATTGAAAAAAATAACACGTAAGAAAGTTTTAAAGGGAATAAAAGTTGAGCAGCTCTCAGATGTGAACTGTAGACTAAAATACACAAAGATTATTCAAGAAAAAATGAAAGAGTTTCAGAACAGGAACCAAACCTTGGAAATTCAGTGGCAAACCTTGAAAAAAACCCTGATTGATTCAGCCAGAGAGGCATGTGGTGAGGTTGTCTGCAAGGATAGAAAAATCAGAACTCCATGGTGGACACAGAAAGTTAAAGCGGCAGTGAAGGAAAAGAAGAAAACATATCAAAAGTTCCTGGCAAATAAGTCAGCTACATCCATAAGTTTTTGGGAAGCACTGCCTTAGACGATAGAAATATAAAATCTGATAATGTTGGAGTCTTGACAAATAACAGACTGATTTGAAGGAAAATCATAGATAGAAAGTTAGTAACGATGTAAAGTTTTCACATAGTACTATCATATCCTGTACACCCCTTGAGGGTACATGGCAGGAATTTGATGATGATAAAAAGAAACTAAATGACAACATAAAAACCAAAGAGCTACTCTATGCTGTGTCTCCCTGTTCACGCCAACTCTCTACATTTACCTCTCCCCCTTGTATTCTCATTTTCTTTTCATCTCTCACACTACTACTCTTTTCATGAATAAGCACTCATTTTCACCAGTTCCACGCTCCTGATCTCAGCTACTAGAGCAAGAGGAAAGCTTATTGCATTTAACCGTTATAAAATCTTCTTTGGATTTGTTCATGATTTTCTTACACTTGTTTCAGGCTGAAGTTTTGGACCTATTGAACGTATGCTGTATTTTATCATGGACTATGAAGGCCACATTTTGTAGAAAATCAGAGCTTGGATAGATTGTGTGTGTGTGTGTGTGTGTGTGTGTGTGTGTGTGTGTTGGGGGGGGGGATTGCAGTGCAGTTAGGAATGAAGGTTATCATTCCAATAAGGATTATTTCGGCTATTTAGTTGGAGAAGATGTTTAAATTGGAAAGCAGAAACTGTAATCTGACCATGGGAAAAGGGTGTACAAATCCCAAGAGTCATCTCACTTGACACCATTGTAGTGCTACATGTTACAAAGTTGAGATTTGCCTTGGAAATATATGAGGAAGAGCATGGATGAGAGGACATTGGGAATATATCTGTAGAAATGTAGACATGGTTACAGTTATGGTCAGAGTTGCCAAAAGGAGATCAAGCATCTACAGTATATCTGCATGGAGAGCTGGTTAAGAAAAGGTCCAGAGTAGTGTTGGAGAAACGATTAGTGTTGTTAACCTACCAACCAGGATTCTGGTTGGTAGGTTAACAACAACTTGTTAACCTACCAACTTGTGTTAAATCATAAATGATAACAAATGATTCAGCTTTCTCTCTGGCAGTTTGTGTTGTAAACTGTCTCCTAAAAAGATAATCTCAATTTGAGTAACTGGACTGTATGAAATCAGCTTTTAGAGATAAGTATTCAAAGAGCACAGCATGGTTGTGTCAGTTAGAAGAATGAGAAGTGTAACAAAGCTATACAGTGAGGAAAGGAAATCTTGAGTCGGAGTGGAATGTACAGTAGGGATTCCAGAATTAATAAGTATTGGTTAGGAATGTCAAATTTGAGAAAAACACATTTTCCTAATAGAGTAATGTGGGCAAATATGAGAATGGGGAACTGGACAATGAGACTTATTTGTGCCTATGGTCCCACAGAAGGTTCTACTAAGGTAGAAGTGGAGGAATTTTTTGAGGCTTTAGAAAAAGCAACTGACACAATGAAAAATGAAAAGTTGGTCCTTGTTGGGGATCTAAATAGTAGAGTAGGAAATGATTGTGAGACATACAAAAATATTTTGGGAAAATTTGGAGAAAAGAGCAAAGCTAATAATAATGGCAAATATCTGTTGGATTTCTGCTCAGGACATGGACTGGTTATTACTAACACCATGTTCCAACATAAAAATGTGCACAAATTCACATGGAGAGAAGAGGTTAGGAATATGAAAAGTCTCATTGACTATGTTATTGTTGATAGTGATGTTTTCTCCCTGGTGCAGGACACCAGAGTGTACAGAGGATTTGAAATTGGAAGTGATCACTATTTAGTCTTGAGCAGGATAAAATTGAATTTCATATTGAAAAGAATAACATGTAAGAAAGTTTTAAAGCGAATAAAAGTTGAGCAGCTCTCAGATGTAAACTGTAGACTAAAATACAGAAATATTATTGAAAAGAAAATGAAAGAGTTTGAGAACAGGAATCAAACCTTGGAGATTCAGTGGCAAACTCTGAAGGAAACATTGATTGATTCTGCCAGAGAGGCATGTGGTGAGGTTGTGTGCAAAGATAAAAAAATCAGAACTCCCTGGTGGACACAGGAAGTTAAAGAGGCAGTGAAGGAAAAGAAGAAAGCATATCAAAAGTTCCTGGCAAATAAGTCAGCTTTTACTCTTACAGAATACAGAGACAAATGTAAGAAAGCTAAACAGTGTGTAAAACTAGCTAAACAAAAGTCATGGGAGGACTTTGGAAAGAATATAGAAAATAAATATCAAGAAGGTGGCAAAATATTCTGGAGGTTGTTGAAGAAGCTTAGGAATGGAGGAAAGAGTGCTGTAAAAGGAATTAGAGATGATAAAGGTGAAATGAAAACAGGAGAAAAAGATATCCTTGAAGTATGGAGTAATTACTTTGAAAAACTGCTAAACGAAACAAGCAGTGATGACAGCACAGTGATAAAAAACACTGACCAGGCATGCAGTCAGGAATACATATCCATACTTGAAGTAGAAAAAGCCATCAAAGGCTTGAAATGTGGAAAGGCAGCAGGAGTAGATGATATTCGACCAGAAATGCTGAAGTATGGTGGTATAAGAGTCTTACAGTGGCTACACTCCATAGTTCAGAAAGCCTGGACAGAGGGATGAATTCCCGATGATTGGAGTAGAGCTCTCATAGTACCCATATATAAAAAGGGAAATAAAACTGAATGTGAGAATTACAGAGGTATTTCCCTACTGAGTGTTCCTGGCAAGATCTATGCAAGTATACTTGAGAAACGGTTGAGAAGAATTGTGGAAGAAAAGCTTGGTGAAGAACAAGCTGGATTCAGGCCAAATAGAGGCTGTCAGGATCAGATCTTCACTTTACGACAAATAGTCGAGAAAGCATGGGAATATAACAAAGATCTGTATTTAAGTTTTGTCGATTTGGAAAAGGCATATGACAAGGTGCCAAGAGAGAAGCTATTCAATACGCTGCAGTTATATGGTGTCAATGGGGCATTATATCAAGCAATACTTAGTCTTTATTTGAGTTGTGAGTCAGCAGTTAGAATTGAAGGAAGTACAGGAAGATGGTTTAATGTTAAATCTGGCGTGAGACAAGGATGTACATTATCCCCTCTGTTATTCATTATCTATATGGATCACATTATGAAGGAATGTGGTATTAAACCTGATATCAAAATTGGAGATGTTAATGTCAGCTCTTTGCTTTATGCGGATGATGTTATACTTCTAAATAAATCTGCTACAAGTCTGCAAGATTCTCTGACTAAATTGAATAGCTGTTGTAATAGATATGGTATGAAGGTCAGCAATAAAAAGACAAAGACAATGAAAATAGGCAGAATCATTGAAAATGTCAACTGTGTTGTGAATGGAGAACCTGTGAAACAAGTAAAACATTTCAGCTACTTAGGCACAATTTTTACTGAAGATGGTAAACTAAATATAGAAATAGACAACAGAATCAGCAAAGCTGGTATCGTGGGAAGTCAATTGAATAAATTCATATGGAATAAGAAAGAAATTAGTCGGAACACTAAATTAGCTGTATACAAGACTGTGTTCAAACCAATTTTAACTTATGGATCTGAGAGCTGGGTCAGAAGTAAAACACTTGACCAAAGACTAGAGACCGCAGATATGAGAGTCCTGAGAAAGATTAGAGGCGTGAACAGATGGCATCAATGGCAATATCATATTAAAAATGAGGATATTAGGAAAGAACTTGACATTGTCAGCATCCAGGAATGCGTTAGCAGAGCTAATCTCAGATGGTATGGTCACTTAAATAGAATGGGAGAGGAAAGATTAGCAAAACAAGTGTTCTCTGCCAGGTTGGCAGGAAAACGACCCAGAGGAAGACCAAGATATAGGTGGATTGATACGGTACAAAGTGCCTTAGACGATAGAAATATAAGATCTGATAATGTTGGAGTCTTGACAAGTAACAGACTGATTTGGAGGAAAATTGTAGATAGGAAGTTAGTAATGATGTAATTTTTTCCTGTAGTACTGTCATATCCTGTACACCCCTTGAGGGTACATGGCAGGAATTTGATGATGATGATGATGACATTTTCCTCTTTTTTTTTCTTTTTTTTTTTTTTTTTTTTTTTTTTTTTTTTACAGAAGGTGCCCTGAAGGATGTACTTGCAGAGCTGAGATGGACTATTATCATGGAAATGTCAGTTGGGGTTTGATTAAGAATAGCAGCTTGGATTTGATGCCTATTGTTGCATACCATAAGATAATATTTTTTTATATATGCAGTGATTTGAATATTTATTTGGTTATCTTTCATGGTTGGATAAGTGCAGGAAAGAGCAGGAGCATGCAGTAGAAATGAAGGACTTGTGCATGAAACTCCAAGCTTAGCCTTGACAGTGCTTCCCCCCCCCCCCCACATGCACACTATACTTAGACTCCATCCAGCATGACCTGCGAGTATTTACCAGCTGATCAGAAAGCAGCATTATTATGAGGTTCCATTCCATGTACTGGGATGGAATCTCATAATGGAATGGAACCTCATCCCATGTGTTTGCCGATGATGCAAAGTTGAATAGCGCAATAAAAAATCAAGCTGATGTTGAGAGTTTGAAGGATGATTTAAATAGGCTGGCAAAATGGGCAAAAGGTAATGGATGTCAGTTCAATGTGGAAAAGTGTCAAGTTATGCATTTTGGGATTAAAATATTACCAGCTGTGTACTACATTGATGGAACAGTACTCCAAGAGATTGATGCTGCTAGGAACTTAGAGGTGTTGGTGGATAGGGAGATGAAGTTCAGGGGACACATTGCTAAGGTGTCCAAGATTGTACATAGGATTACTTGGTTATTGAGGAACACACTAACATCCAGAAATAAGGAGGTTATTATTCCCCTTTATAAGGCATTGCTACTTCAACATTTGGATTACTGTGCTCAAGTCTGGTCACCTGGATTCCTTGGAGATGAGGAGGTTGTGGAGAGGGTTCAGAGGAGAGTGACTAAGTTGGTGAGTGATGTAAAAAATGCTCTCTACATTGATAGATTGAGAGCTTGTGGATTGCAGAGATAAGTTGATAGGCAGAGAAGAGGGGATATGATAGAAACATTTAAATTACTAAAAGGTTTTCATAAGATTGATGCAGGGGAAATGTTTCAGCTGTGTGATAGTAATGGAAGAACAAGAGGTCATCCCTGGAAATTATGGAAAAGTGTGGTTAACAAGGGTGTGAGAACGAGGTTTTTTGCCTGGAGGGTGGTGAATGAGTGGAATGCATTGCCTAACTCAGTTGTGAGTTCTTCATCTGTAAATGAATTCAAGAAGAGATATGATAGATATTGTTTTGATAGTTTGGGTCTCCTGTGATGAGTCTACTGACTCCATGGAGATACCTGTGATAATAATAATAATAAAAATAATGTACTGTGTAGGAATGGCCAGTGGAAACCAAGCAGTGGCAGGATTTTGAACATTTTTTTTTCCCACTTGGCTATAATATAAATTAAAGATGCCAAGAAATCACATTCTTGGTTTAACCATTTATCCAAGTGTAAGCAAATAAAGTTTTCATGTGAAGTATCTTCACGCCTGTGCTACTTGTATATAGTCTAATGACTTCACATCAATTCCCTCTGTATCCCATAATGCAAACCACACCTCCTTTCAGATGTGTATAATGTTATGCATTATGAGAAAGGCCACTATCCAGACCAGTTTTGATCTTTATTGAGGTCTTATCAATGGGAGTGAGACCAAGAAGACATACCAAGGGATACTCTAGCAATTGATGTGAAGTCATTAGTCTCTGTATACAAGTAGCACAGTTGTGAAGATACTCATATGCAAACTTTGTTTGCTTAACACTTGGATAAAAGATTAAACCAAGTATGTAATTTCTTAGCATCTCTAATTTATATTATAACAAATTGAAAAAAAATTCAACATGTATCTCTGCTATAGAGTATTTTAAGAATGAAATAATACACCTTTTCACTACTTGTATATGGGTAATATATGATATCTGCTTTACTTCAATCTTGGTATCGGAAAATCTATACCCTTGGAGGGTAATGTATAGCAATCTGTAGCCAATGAAGTTCTAACTGAGGCTCGGCTATTGCTGTTACCCTCCTGCCATGATCAGAGCTTTAATAGCTCAATAATACCTTATCCCTACAGTGTCCTCTACAGATAACAGGGAAGATGAAAAGCATTATTGCTTCACCCCTTTAAGCCAGTCCTTATCCTTATAAGGATAAGGATCTTGGTATCACATCCAAGTTTTTTCTAAAGACGTCCACTCACCCCCAATTATTTGGTTCAGCAAGCTGCAGCATATAAGGCAACAGACATTAGATAGAAAGGAATAAGTTATGTATTGTAGTTCTTTCTGTAAAAGATCTACAGACGATCTAATTCTTCGCCAACCAGATGGTAACCTACATTTCTCAGTTTATAGAAAGAAGACTCATACAGGCCATTATATCCATGCGGAATCTCATCACCATCCCAGTCAAAAGGCAAGAACTATTAAAACACTGGTTCATCGGGCCCACTCCTTTTGTTCTACAGACGATCTTTTACAGAAAGAACTACAATACATAACTTCTTCCTTTCTATCTAATGGTTATAAGAATTGCTTCATTAAAAGAACTTTGAGTAGTTTTAATATGTCTTCCTCTTCAAACACAGAGGAAATAACACGCATTACTATCCCTTATGTACAAGGCATCAGTGAACGTATAGCAAAAGTTTTAAAACCACTGAATATTTTTGTTGCCTTTCGACCGTTTAGAAAAATTTCCACCTTTCTCACTTCTCCTAAGGACAAGCTTCCACATCTTAATCATCCAGGTGTCTACCAGATTCCGTGCTCTTGTGGATTATCTTATTTCGGACAAACGGGAAGATCTGCCTCTATTCGGCTAGAAGAACACCAATCTTATATTGAATACTTTAAACCTGAAAAGTCTGGACTTTCTGAATATGCCATCTTCACTAGACACAGAGTTCATTGGAGAAAGACAAGAGTTCTTCTCAAAAGTCAGTTTCTCATGGAACGCCTTTATAAAGAAACATGTGAAATTCTACTTCATTCTCCTAACTTAAACAGATCTGATGGCTTACGTCTATCCCCTTTATGGGAGATAGTACTTTACAAATCAGCTAATCTTTCCTAACTTTTTATTGTATTAATTTTTTTTTTGAAAGTTATTGACCCTTTTAGTTATCTTACACCAGCTACTTAGGTGGCGCTTTTTGGAATTGTCAGTTAGTGTTTAATTTTGAGCTTAATGTACTCATTAAGATGCGTGCGACACACTGGCGAAAATTATACTAATAAATAATCTTTCTACGTGAGTTTTTTTCGTTATTTATTGTGTACCGATATGTCTACTCACGGTTTACCTCTTTTAAAACTGCTCATAAATTTTATCCTCACTGTAACCACAATAGATAGCGGGGAATATGAAAAGCATCTTGCTTCACCCCTAAAGACATAAATGTCAATTGTCAATCTTGGTATCATTTCTGGATCTGGCTCCCACTAATGTGGTGGTTTTCTGTGGCCGGGGGGGGGGGGAGAATTCTATGAAGTGGTCTCAATCACTGCATTACATTAGAAGTCTGCCTATGTTATGACTTCTATTGATAGATTTAGTAGGTACCTTGCCCTGGGAGTTGAGAAGTTGTGGCTGATGGCTTGTGAAGGTTAATGTTTGGCTTAGTGGTGAGTTTTCATCTGCCATTAGGTGAAGCTGAGGCTTCTGCAGGTTTTGTCTGGCAGAACCACTGCTGAGATTAATGGAGTGTACTGAGTTATATATCCTTTGGGTTACTCATTGAGGGTAGAGTGATTTGAAGGATTGCCTGATTTTTGGAGGACCTTTTACTTATACAAAGGTCTTTCTCATAATGCATAGCATCATACACATTTGAAAGGAGGTGTGTTTTGCATTGTGGGATATAGAAGCAGTGGATGTGACAGCCTCTATGTACAAGTAGCACAGTATGAAGATACTTCACATGAAAACTTTGTTTGCTTACACTTGGATAAAGTATTACACCAAGAATATAATTTCTTGGCATCTTTAATTTATAGTGGAAGGATTATTTGTCATTTACGAGGGCTATTCAATAAGCAATAAGACTAATTTTACTGTCGTGAAACCACTCATCGCAATATTAATTTCTGTGGAATAAAGAAATGTTGCTGTCTGTATTAACAAAAGAGGTTGATAAATGGCATATACGGGCTGATGTGCCAGAGTATCATGTGACTAAACGCAAGCTTGTTTTGGCACGACTACAAGCCGCGACCAGTCGTCGAAATGGAAGCGTCCTTGGAACAGCGTGATTATGTGATTAAATTTTGTGTGCGTTTGCAAAAATCGGCATCGGACACTTTTAACATGATATGCAACGCTTTCACAATGAAGCAATGTCGAGGGCAAGTGTTTTTCGCTATCATAAAACTTTTAAGGTAGGAAGGCAAAATGTGGAAGATCTTGAACGTGAGGGAAGACCTTCAACGTCCATCACTGAGACAATGACCAACACAGCAGCGATTATCATCAAGGAGGATCGCAGAGTTACAGTACTCCAGCTGCATGTTGTCCTGAATATTTCTGTGGGAAGTATTCACTCAATCATGGCTGAACATTTGGGACTGAAATGTGTTTGCGCCCGATGGATTCCCAAACTCTTGACACCGGAGCAAATGCAGCATTGAGTGGATGTGTGCACAGAATGGAAAGAAAGAAAGACTGGAACAAGAAGGCAACAACTTCTTAAAACGCATCATTACAGCAGATGAAGCTTGGTTGTATCACTGACCCTACAATGAAACAACAAAGCAGTGAATGGAAGCATCCGTCTTCGCCTACCCCCAAGAAAGCAAAAACTGTAAAATCGGCTGGTAAAATTATGACCATAATGTTTTTTGACTACGAAGGCATTGTTTACCAACACGCTGTAGAACCCGGGAATACTGTAAACGGCTCATACTGTGAGGATGTTTTACGGAGAATGGTACAGCACGTCAAAAGGAAGCTTCCATTGCTGAAGAATGGCTTCTTATTGCACCACGATAATGCAAGGCCACATACTGCTGGTTGTGTAGTGGACGTTTTGCAGAAGAATAACATGGATATCCTACCACACCCTCGATACAGTCGTGATCTCGCACCGGATCACGACTGTATGGAGTAAAAGCTGCAGAGGCAGTTTTGAAAGAACTCTCAAAAAACGGACTTTCACATGTGTTTAAGAAGTGGACGCAACGTTGGGACAAATGCATCGCGTCTCACGGTAGTTACTTCGAAAAAGACCATGTAAATGATGACGATTAAAGGTAATCTGTTTTCTGTATAAATATAGTCTTATAACTTATTGAACAGCCTCCGTAATTCAGGAAGAAGTAATAACCATTGGGTTCTATCCCATGTACTATTTGGTGACGGCCATCAAAAGCCACTTAACATGTTATTTATTAATAACAGTGTGATCCAAGGTCATTGCCTGCATGTATATGAAATGAAAGTAAGGGAGGACAAATTGAGGACTGTACTCTGGAGACAAAACATGACAGTAGCTACTTGAAGATACCAATGAGAATTCCATTGATGAAAACAGATTATGCTATGCCAAGGAAAGGTGGGGTTGATGTGATGAGAAGAGGCTATACGTTGTGCTTTACCTGTCCTTTAATGGTCCAGTATGATTTAATATATAATTGATGATATCATTAATGATCTTAGAAAGTAGTATCTAATTATTTTTTATGTTCATCTCATTCACAAGAGTTTGTTTGGTCGAGAGCAGCAGAAGAGTGAATGAATGAGGAAGAAGAGCTTATATTTCAATAGATTTAGTAAAAAGTGGGGGAATTATTGATGCCAGTCAAATGAACAGCTACCACAGAAGTATTTATAGATGATGCATACAGTGGAAAATGTCTGTGTGAGAGTGAGTGGAGTGAATTTAGAACAGATGGATCATTAATTGACTTAATTGTTCTTTTCTATACTAAATTTAGTATGTTTAGGGAGCTCTTAGTGACACCACCTGAAATATGGGAACAGTATGCATGGGTGGTCAGTTATGTTATTTGTATTAAGTTAATAATTATTAACTTTTAGAAGTAAAGTAATTTTATTTGGCTAATCAGTCAAATGAAATTACAACATATTTTAGGTGGTAGATGAATTTCATTGCCTGGTGGGAGGCTTCCTCACTTATTGGAGGCCTGAAGTGGAAAGTGGCTTGAAAAAAGTTCCATGTTTGGTGTCTAGCACAGGATTTTCACACTGTGTAAAAATAGTTTAAAAAAAAGAAAAATCCTTAGCCTACTCACAGTGCTCGTGTACTATAGACTAATTACCTATCATGATTGTTGACTGTTGACTTTTATGGCAAGATGGACATCAGTCCCTAGGACTTTTATCCCTTTGTCGCTAATTTATTTTTTTAGAGAGAGATTTTTGAACACCTGGCTTGCCCAAATTAGGGCTGTGTAGTCTTTTAAATCGGTGATCAGAACTGCCTTCGGGCGTTTGTGTTTCCATCTGTCATTTTCATCGTAATTTGGTGATTCTCGAATGAGATAGTTGGGATGGAGGGATCTCAGAGTAAAGTACTTGGTAGTTGTCTGGATGAGAAACTTAGGTATATCTGGTAAGTTTCCGTCATGGTGTAGGAGAGTATTCCTTACAAACCATGGGGTGTCAAAGATCATTCTGGGGCACCTATTCTGGAGTATCTGAAGTCTTTTGATGTTGCTAGGGGAGGTGTGGCTCCACGCTGGTGATCCATACATTAGTATGGGTCTAATGACTGCTTTGTATATTCTCAGTTTTTTTTCTGTACTGACTTTGCTTCTTCAGTTAAGTAGAGGGTAGAGTTGGCCTATTGCTGAGTTGGCTTTGTTGCAGACATGTGAGATGTGGGGATTGAAGCTGAGTCAGTTATCTGGTTTGATTCCCAGGTATTTTACTTCTTTTTGCCAAGGAATATCAGTGTTGAACATAGTGACTGCTCCGTGGTGGGTTGCATTCTTTTTTGTAAAGAGTATGGCCGTGCTCTTGTCTGCGTTGACGTCTATCCTCCCTTTTTGAAACCATTTTTCAAGATTTGTTGCTGCATTTTGTAGTCGTTGTGTGGCTATATGTGGCCTGAGCGATCTAGCTAGTATCGCCATGATGGTTGATGGAGTGTTTGGGACATCTGAAATGTAAATATTGAAGAGTAGTGGGGATAGAAGTGAGCCTTGTGGGACACCTGCTGTGATTCTTCTTGCAGTGGATCTGGGCCACACAACCTAACTTGAAACTTTCGGTCTTTCAGATAAGAGTCTATGATTTTGATGAGGTTTAGTGAGTATTTTGCAGTTATTAGTTTGTGGATGAGGCCTTTGTGCCACACTTTATCGAAGGCTTTTGCCACTTCCAGGAAGATTGCACCTACATGTTGTTTCCAACTGAATCCGGTAATTATGTATTCTATAAGTCTGTAAACCTGTTGAGTTGTGCAGTGACCTGTACGAAATCCAAATTGTTTGTTAGGTATTAGATCTAGTTTGTCCGTTTCGTCTTGTAGGCGTTTTAGCATTACTTTTTCTGCTATTTTCCCCAGTCCTGACAAGAGGGTGATAGGTCTGTAATTCTGGGGGAACTGAGGTACTTTCTCCGGCTTATGAATTAGGATTATATCTGCCTGCTTCCAGTGAGTGAGGAAGTAGTTGAATCTTAGCATCGCATTGATGATAGCCACTAGATGCATTATTGTTTTGTGAGGGAGTGCTTTTATAATTTTGTTTGAAATCTGATCAGGACCTGGTGCTTTACTGTTGTTAAGGTTCTTGATGATTTGGTATATTTCCTTTGGTGTAGTATAGCTTACGTTGTCGGCTGGTGGAATGATGAAGTGCACAGCGTACTTCTGTGGATTTTTTCGATGAAGCACAAGTCCGCATGAGTGTAGTTTGGTTGAAATTGCAGCTCCAGGGCATCTGCAAAGGCTTCTGCTTTCTCATCGTCTCGGTAGACTATGCCTCTTTCTCCATGGACTGGTTGTATGTTGGAGTGATCTCTGCGAAGGGCTTTAGTCATTTTCCATAATGAGTTATCTTCTTCGGTGTTTAAGGAGCTTAGTTTTCTCTCCCATAGTTGATTCTTATGGTCTTTGATTGCATATCAGACTAGGTTTGTTGCCCTGTTTAGCTCTTGTTTATCCTGGGGTAATAGTGTTGCATGGTATCGAAGTCTGATCCTGTTTTTGTTGCAGATAAGCTTTAGAATCTCTTCTGGGAGCAGGTTGGCTTGAGCAGGAGTGGTAATGGTGGAGGCTGTTGCTAGTCCAGCTGGGATTGTGTTTTCCAATTTATTGATCGCTATGTCTACTTCTTTGGGCGAGGAGATGGTTGAGACTGGGCCTGTGATGTTGTAGAGAGTTGCGTTGAGCTTCTTGAAATTTGTGTAGGATTGACCGGGGATGATTTCTGCTTCCCCGCCTAGGCTAAGAAGAACCGGATTGTGGTCGGGGCTAAGATTATTAACAACCTGTAACTAGAATTGGTGCAGGGTGTTCCTGAAAATGGCTATATCCAGCACGTCAGGTTTGCCCAGTGGTCCGTAGTGTATTGGTTCAACAGGACCTGCTATGGTGATGTTTCTTGTCATAGCGAATTTGTGTAGGCTCTTCCCATTATTGTTGGTGTTTCTACTGTTCCACGCAGGATGTTTTGCATTTAGGTCTCCCGCAACTATTGTTGATTCGTTTGTGTCAAGGAGCTGGGAGAGGTGCGAGGCTAGGAGTGGTTTGCCTGGAGATGTAGACTAAATATAGTTTTAGACTACCTGTGTTGTTGATGTATATCTCAATTCCAGTTTCTTCCAGGTTTGTAGTTGTTGTTTTCTTGATCTCATTGTATCTTATGCTTTTTTTTCCGACAAAGATAGCTGTTCCGCCCCCCCCCCCTCTGCCGTTGAGCCTGTCTGTCCTAAGTAGTGTGTAGTACCTTATTTTGGGGTTGTCGCAAGGTCAAAGGTGTGTCTCGTTGACTAAAAGGATGTCTATTTTATATTGTTCAGTAAATTCTTCTAGTTCTAGGAGATTGCTGTTTAGTCCATTAGCATTCCAATATACGATCTTTATTGAGTTAGCTGTGGTAACCGTGTTATCCATTAATCATGGAGAAGATGACTTGTGTGTTCTTGAGGAATTTGTTGGTGTTGGCCTGATTGGGATTTGTTTTGCTAAAGGCCGTTAACATCTCTCCTAGAGCTAGGATTGCTGCGGGGTTTTGGTTGCAAGATGTCGGTTTGTTACTTGTAGAGACTGCAGATGCGTATGATTTCTCGGGAGTAACAGCCCGCATTTTGATTTCTGGTGTAGGTTGTGTGGCTTGCTTCTGAGTAGGCGGGGGTAGAGCCTCTCTAGTCTTCTGCAGGTTAGATGGGTGGAGTGAACATCCCTTGTAGTTGGCTGGGTGTGGGCCGCCACAGTTTGCACACTTAGCGGGTGTAGTTCGCAGCTTAATGCAAGTGTGTGAGAGATGGTTGTCACCGCACTTAACGCACTTGTAATTTGCTTTACATAGTTTTTGTGCATGCCCATATTTTTGGCAGTGATGGCATTGACCGGCTGAAGCCTTTCTTCTGAGAGGTTGGGTCTTGATGACTAAGCTGCAGACTATCTTAAGGTCATAAATTTCTCTATGGTCTTTACTGATCTTGACTAAGACCAGAGGCATGGGACACTTGTCTGCTTGGTACATTTGCAAAATCTTAATTGGATCTAGGCCTTGTGATCTCAGGTCAGTAGCTATTTTTTCTTCAGCTGGTATGGTTTAATCCAGACCTCTGATGACTACTTTTAGATTTTTTTCACTCTTAAGCTGAAAGGTGTGATATGGGACTTTCAGTTCGTCCATAAGTCTGGTGAGCCGGCGGTAGTCCGAAGTTCCTTCTGGTTGAATCCGGATTCCTTCATCTGTACTCTTGGCTGATGTAAATTTGATGTTTGTATTCTTCATTGTCTCCGCAATTAAATACCATTTTTCTTTTGTTCTTAAAATTACTGGTGGAATCCTCTCTTTGGGTTGTGCCCTGGAGTCAGTTTCTATTCTTTCATCAGGTTGTGCTGTTAAGTCCATTGGAGCTGTTCTTTCCAAGGGTTGAGGTATTATTTCAGGTTCTGCAGCTGGCGACTCCTTCTTGCACTTCTTTCTGCTGATAACCTGATACGCTATGGCAGTGGTTCTCAAAGGGTGTGCCAGGGTGCACTGGTGCGCCCTAGAAGATTTCCAGGTGCACCCTGTGGTATTCCAGAGAAATATGTGTCCAGATATAAAAATAAATATAGTTACTCTATTATACCTTTTCATTACGGATATACTGCTCTTTTTGTAACACATCATTATTATGTTAATTAACAGCGGTTTTTCTTGCAAAGAGAACAAGAATATGGTGTATTCTTGTTGTGTATATTACTTATTTTAAAAGTGTTGGAAGTGGATGTTATATGCATATTACTTATTTTCAGATAAATACACCCAAATAAAATGGATAGATTTCTCAAATAGAAGTGTGATATTGAAGAATCAGATTCTGGAAGTGAGCAAAAGTTAAGTGCAAGTGAGAAAGCAAAATCGCAGCCTGCTCGCAAATATAATGAAAGTTATTTAAGCTTTAGTTTCACTTGGACCAGAAGTGAAGATCATCCTTTGCCACTATGTTTAGTATGTGGATGTAAAATGGCAAATGAATCATTGCTTCCTAGTAAATTGAGTAAACATTATAAAACTATACACTCTAATTTACAAGATAAATCTGTAAGTTTTTTCAAGAGATTGTCTGAACAGCAAACAAAAGCGGCAAATTCTTTTAAAAGTATAATGACTGTGTATGATAAAGCTCAAATCGCTTCTTATCAAGTCTCAGAACTGATAGCAAAAAATATGAAAGATCATACTTTAGGTGAGTCATTTGTTTTGCCTGCATGCAAAAAAATGGTCATGACAATGCTAGGAAATGAAGCAGCAATGAAAATAAGCAAGATTCCTCTGTCCAACAATACAGTTCACAGGCGTACTATAGAAATGTCTTCTGATATCGAGAAAAATGTATACAGTAATAAACTTCAGTATTCAAATTTTGCATTGCAAGTTGATGAGTCAACAGACATTATCAACAAGGTGCAACTCTTAGCATTCGTCCGTTTTATTAATGAAGATCAAATAGTAAATCAGTTTCTTTTTTGCAAAGAATTAAGTGTGTCTACAAAAGGTGAGGACGTTTTTAACATTTTGAATAGGTATCTTGATAAATGGCAGTTAACATGGAAGTCATGTGTATGCATTTGTACAGATGGAGCCCCTTCCATGGTAGGCAGTGTTAAGGGCCTTACATCTTTTGTAAAAAAAACAAAATGAGAATGTTATCGTAACTCACTGCTTTCTTCATAGGGAGGCCTTGATGGCAAAAACATTGGGAGAAAAATTAAGAGAAGTTTTAGATCAAGTTGTTCAGATGGTAAACTTTATTAAAACAAGACCTGTCAAATCGCGTTTATTCGAAAAGCTTTGTATCGATCTGGATTCACAACACTGACGGCTGCTTTTACACACTGAGGTGAGATGGCTGTCAAGGGGGAAAAGTACTTACCCGTGTAAACGAGCTACGACAAGAACTTCTTGCATTTTTTGAAGAGATGAAACAATTACATTTTTGTAACCTCCTTCGGTGCGAATTTTGGATTGCCAGGTTACAGTATTTGGCTGATATATTTCAGCAGCTCAATATTTTGAATACTAGCATGCAAGGGAAAGAAGAAAATATTCTCATCCACTGGCAAAATTAAAGCGTTTCAGAGAAAACTACAGATTTGGAAAAGAAAAGCTGTTGAAGGTAATTTGGAAATGTTTCCATTGGTAAGTAACACTTGCATAAATGAAACACTTCCAATAATAGTTGAACATTTAACAAGTTTAGAAGAAAAATTGAGTTCTTATTTACCATCACTTAGCACTGAACAATGCGATTGGATTAGAAACCCATTTATGGAAACTTCAAGTGATTTTGGTTTAACATTAACAGAAGAAGAAGAACTGGCAGCTATATCCACTGATCGTCGATTGATGATTAAACATGAGGAATTGTCTCTTGAAGCCTTTTGGATTTCTATAAAAGAAGAATATGTGTCAATATCTAAAAAAGCTATGAACATTTTACTACAATTTTCAACATCATATTTATGTGAATTAGGATTTTCTACTCTCACCACAATTAAATGTAAAAAAGAGAGGAACTCTTCAATGTATTGACGAGGAAATGAGAGTTTGCCTTTCAAATATATGCCCAAACATTGAAGCAATTGCTAGGACACATCAGGCTCATGTTTCTCATAAACACAAGAATGAATAAACTTAAGGTATGTTTCGTTTTTTTTTTTTTTATCGCATTATTTTTTTTCTGTAATATTTGACTTAATTATTATAACATATTTCTCAGAAATTTGTATATAGTGCACCTACAATTATTTGTAGGATTTTAAATGTGGCCCGACTTCAAAAAGTTTGAGAACCACTGCTCTCTAGAGTCATCTGAGTCCACTAGGGGCTGGTCAATAACTGGCAACATAATCTCCCTGGTGTTATCTTGAGAAGTGCTGGGGAGAGGGCCACGGGATTGGTAGTCATCTGATTCAACCTCTACTATTTGGTGTATTGCTACCTTTCCTGGCCATTTTCTTTGCAACAGGCCACCTGCATGCTTGTAGACTGCCAATAACTGCTTGAAGTCTAGCTCATCATATGGAGTGTCCATAATTTGGCTTAATTTGTGATTAGAAGAGAGGACAGAGGTTGCTCAGGTGTCCCGAGCAACTTGCAAGTAATCCTGTGGATTTGAGGGTCCACTAGCAAATCCCATAGACACGCGTAATGTAGGTGTCTACCAGCAAAACTGACAAATCCTAGACTTATGTGAGAGTCTACCAGCTAAATTATACGTAATTGCAAAAATAGTCACAAATCGAAGAAAGCTTACCTCTAAATATCACTGCTACTTGATTGCGAATTCATAGCTTTGCCCTGCCTATCATGAGTGAGAGTTTATATATGTGTGTGTGTGTGTGTGTGTGTGTGTGTGTGTGTGTGTGTGTGTGTGTGTGTGTGTGTGTGAGTCAGTTAATGATTTAAGCATTCAGAAAAATGGGGATTTCTATTTTTTTCAAGCATTACTTTACCTTTAAAGTTAATAGTTTGAACCAGCGACATTCTAGAGTGAGAAAAAACATGTCGGAATCCATAGCAAGGATTTCAAGTTAAAATCTATATTTGCTAAGGGGGTATAATCATGTCACTGAATAAAGGAACATGTTTTTAACAAGTTAATGTTTCTACAATTACTTAGTTTTGTAGTGCAAATGCAGAGAAGTTTCAATAGATGAAAAGTAAGAAGCGAATGAAGAATCCCTGAGAGCCGAGCCAAAAGTGTTGTCATCAGCTGCATAAAATGATTAAGTAGATGGATTATCAATGGAAGTAATGAGTGCTTCTTCAGTAAATGAATTCAGTAAGAGGTATGATAAGTGCTATTTGTGTTGAATTAACTCCCTAAAATGACTCTACTGATTCATGGAGTTTGACAAGCTTCATAATACTTGTCAAACATTCTTAATGATAATTGACAATGTCAAGCTTCATAATGATAATTGTGCCAGTCTGTTCAAACTGCGTTGCAGGAATGCCATTTATTCTGTCCAACTTAGCATCATTATCAGGCAAATGGATATCACCCTCCAGACCATTCCTAGCACCTTTATTATCCTAGACTTTGCTGTGCTATATGCTATGTATTTTGTGAACTACTATCAATCAGCTGCTTGGCTATTCATGCAACTAGTTTCCCTTCCAATCATATCAGTTAATGCCTTTGCAAACCCCATTAATATTTCAGCATATCCACTTCACTTGTCTGATTCGTGTAACTTCATGTGTAACAAAGTTGCCGTGTAACTGTACAAATTTGTTTAAGCCTATATTTGGAATATTCTGAAAGATAAGTTTCATGTAGCTCCCAGCATAGGACAATAAACAAAACGGAGTTGAACTCCAAAAGACTTCTGTTTCTGTCTCACATATGCAGGATACAAAGGCTTTATGGTAATGGAGCTACCCTTTTTTTACCAACATACAGGCTTAAGATTAATGGATTATTTATTAATTAGCATGTTTAAATTTCAAAGAGTGATAATTTCAACATACCTGGATAATATGAAGATCAGGATGATAGTGATATATTTAACAAATTTTAATTCCATTAATCTTAAGCCTAGAGGTTCGTAAAAAGGAGTAGCTCCATTACTGTAAAGCCTTTTTGTTGTGAATAGGTTTAGGTGTTAGATGTTATTCATCTCTGCTTTTCCATGCTTTTAGTATTACATAATACTAAAACAATAAAAACAATATTTATTAACTGGCTATATCACTGGATTCCAAACTAGCATCTTTAAACATATCTATTTGTTATAATACACAAGTGAAAATGAGTATATAGAACAGTTTGCATTGTAATGGAGAGAAGACCCAAAGTGCTAGTTTTGCACCCTCTAATGTTGTGTGTATATATATATGATTTTTTTTCTTATTTATTGTTCTTGGGCTGGAGTTGAACTCCAAAAGACTTCTGTTTCTGTCTCACATATGTAGGACACATCTGACAAGATAAGTAAAACATTCAAACCCTATTTCAAACTAACAACCCTGATTCACTTGCTAAAGGACAAACTCCGTCCTCTGTCGCATGCTGGAGGGTATGAAATGCATTGTAACTGTAACATGGTCTACTATGGACAGAAATGAAGACCCATTAACATCCTTCTTTGACAACACAAGAAATACATTTGCTAACATCACTACAGCAAGTCAGGACTGAATGACGATGCTTTGGACAACTCTTCACACAGGATTAGATGGAAGAAATCGAGCAAAATAAGCCAGTTTATAAATATCCTTTTTATTAGTTATTGTTTTGGTGTGGCATAATACCATTAACCACCTTAATGGCCATTATGGATCAAATGATCCTCATATGCTTCGTATCCATCATATATTTCAATGTAATATCAATGGTATTACAATTTTAAAATGTACTTCGCATCCATGATAACCTTGATGTCTATAGACGTCTTGGCCGGTAATATGGTTAAAAAGCAGATGAATCACTGATATGATTCCATTATATGACTGTGTCATTAATTTGGATCATCTACAAAACATTTTTTTATTAGTAATTTTTATTAATGTGAAAATGTTTTTATATGTAGGTTCTCACTGTCAATCAGTAGTCAATGAATGTGCAAGAAAGCCATGCCCTTCACATCAGATATGCAAATCTGATTCTACACAACTGGGATACAAGTGCCACTGTCCAGCAGGCAAAGCTGGTATTCACTGTGATAGAGATAAAATTAAAGTATGCAATGGAAACATTTGCTATGAAGGTAACTTATTTCTTCTGTGATTTAAATTCATATTTATATTATTATTGTATTGCTATAAAGTCTATTTGCATTCATTACCATTAGTTTCATTTTTTATAAATTCTTAGTTTTAAAAAAAAATTTTACCTTCTCTGACTTTTTGTTCAGCATGTCATTTCTACTTGTCTTCTTCTGCAGCTTTATAACAAGAACCTCTCTCAGTGAAATCTGTTATGCAATTAGATGGTTATAATTATCAGCAATCCACTATCTCTGATATTCTTATAGTGTTGTATCACAGGCTACAACAATAGAGCTTAGAGAAATGTATTAAAGTTTTTCTTTTTTTTGGTTATTAAGGATGAAATAGAGAACTGTGATATTTGATGAATTATGAGGTATCATTATTGAGAATAGGGAAAGAGTAAATGTCAGACCCAGGCGCAAAAGCAGTAAGGAGTGGATGAGTGAGAGAATATAAGTGCTGTTACACAATAGTTAATACAAAAAAAAAAAAAGAAGAGAGTTTAACTGATAGAACAAAAACAGTATTGATTCTCAATTTGAAAGAATACAACTGACAATGTAATAAATAGTGAGGGTGGAGTGAATGGAACACCAGAAGTCAGTATGTGCTCTGATAGAATGCAGAGAAAAACATAAGAAAGCAGTGTGCAAAAGTAATCATAGGACTACATTTTCACATATTCTTTCAAAAGTTATGGGAAGACTTGGGTAAAAATATAGACGGTAAATTATTATTATTATCCCAAGACCCCATAGAATCAAAGACTCATCTAGGATGTCCTTTTGTTATACACACAGCTCATCATACCATGTCTTAAATACACATATTCTCTGCAGACCTCACCCTCTCAGGCAAGGCATGCCAGTCATTCACAACTCTGCATGCAAAAAACCTGCTTCTTACTTCCTGCTCACACCATCCTTATACAACTTCCAGGGATGACCTCTGGTTCTCCCCTGATATCCCACTGTTTTCTGTAAAACCTCTTCAACATTGATCCTATAACAACCCCTTACTAACTTGTTGGCCTCTGTTATATCACCCCTCTTCCACCTATCCACTAGACTCTGTAAATTGCATCTTCTCAACATTTCCTCATATTCAACATTGCAGAGATCAGATACTACCTTAGTCATTCACCTCTGGACCCTTTCCAACATCTCTTCATCTTTTTGATGAAAACCATGTGACTAAATTTGGAAACAGTAGTCCATGTGTGGCCTAATCAAAGCCTTGTACAATGGAACAAGAATCTCCTTACTTCTACAAGTAAGTATCCTCTGCATCATTCCCAGAATTCTTTGTGTTGTCCTCACAATTTTGGCAATGTGTCCTCTAAATTTCAGATCCTTATCCACTGTCATCCGAAGACCTATTTCCTCCACCTACAACAATATATCCCCACCAAGCATAAATTCTACATCCCATCTTTGCTTCCCAAATTTTAAAACCTTACATCTTGTAACATTGAACTTGCATCCCTATTTCCATGCCCATTCACTCAATTTATTCAAGTCTTCTTGTAAGACCACAACATCTCTACCCTTCATAGTTCAGCTGTGCATCATCTGCAAACAACCGAATATCCCCATCCAAATCTTCACCAATATCATTTACATACAAGTTAAACGGCAATGGCCATAAAACAGACCCTGAGGTACACCACTAGTGACTTTCCTATTCCTAGATATTGCTCCCCCCCCCCCCGATCCAATGCACTAATCTAATATTCAACCACATCTGCTCTAGCTTCACTCTCAACTTATCATGTGGTAATCTATCAAAAGCCTTTGTGAAATCTAAGTATACTACTGTGTATCTCTCTCTCTCTCTCCTCTTCTGTTCAGGGAAGCCGTCACATTATAAGGAAGTAGATTACTAAAACATGCATGGCCTCCTTTAGCAAATCCATGCTGTTGATCAAAAATAATACCATGGTTGTCAACCCACTACTGGATTCTAATTCTCACCAACTTCTCCAACAACTTAACCACAACAACAGATAGGCTTATAATTTGATGACCGATTTCTATCACCTCCCTTATGAAGCGGCACAACCTTTCTCTATTTCCACTCCTTTCGAACTCGATCCAGTGCTATACTTATTAAAAAAAATATGTCAAGGCAGATGTAAACTCCCTGGCACATTCCTTCAGAATATGTGGTGATATATTATCAAGTTTGCTTAATTCCCCCATACACCTCCTGCTCACTTACAGTCAGTTTCTCCTCCCCATCATCAACTGCTCTCAATCTCTCCATGTCCATGTGGTTAGCCTAGTGGCTGTGCACTTTGCAACCATATGCCTGGGGAAGAAGTGTCCTAGGTTCGATTCCTGTAGATGACGTGAGGAGCTTAAGGATCTTCCTCAGTCATAGCCAAGTTAGCTGGTCTTCGATGTGGACAGCAGGTTTTTCCCCCCAGTTTATCTGGGGTTTTTCATCCCGCAAGCAGGCAACCGGCCCCGTGAACACACACAGATAGTCAGGAATGCTTAAGACAATCCCTCCAGCCATAGATCTGAATTGTCAGCTATGCCGGTCCTGAGTTCGGATAAAAATAGGGGGGGGTGCTGTATCTCCCCATAAAAGGGGTCAAGGCCGTTGAATCACCATACGAAATGAAATTAAAATCTCTCCATGATGTCACATTCACAAGAGTGAAAGACCTTTATGAACTGTTCATTAAGTACTTCTACTATATCTTCTGTAGCAGTTATCCTTATACCATTTTCTCCAATCAGTGTCATCATTCCATAATCATTCTTTTTTTTTTTTTTTTGCTGGCTACATATCGAAAGAACTCCCTAGGATTCTTTTTGGCTTCATTAGCTAACTGCTGCTCATACCTCAACTTTTGTTACCCTTACCAACCAAGTCATATTCCTTGCCTGGTCTTTTTAATACTCATGGAATTAGTTATTGCCACTTCTATTATGCTGCCTCCATAATGCCTTTTTCCTCTGTATCGCATGCTTAATCTCTTCATTCATCCATTTCACACCTACCTTATTTAATCTTCTGACCCCTTGGAATACATTTAGGCATTGCATCTACTAGACAGTTCTTGAATATCCCCCAAGCTGCATCAATCTCTTTTTCTGCTAACTCCTCATTCCATGCTACACTTGCAAGCTGTCTCCTGAGTTCTTCATAATCACCAGCCTTGTAGTTCCATATATATATATATATATATATATATATATATTCTCTTTTTTCACAGAGGTCCTCACAATACTGGCATCCATCCAGATAATCACTTCATGGTCACTCTCACCAACTGGAGGGTGATTTGAAACCTCATTTATAATTACATCCTCAGATGAGATGATCAGAACCCAAACCCTCAATCCTCATGTGCATCTGATTCATACTGTCTGTAGTTGTCCCTCAAAAACTTAAGAAACTCATTTTCTTTATTTCTAGTTGCTATCCCAGTCTATATATCGGCATAGTTATGACGATATATAGACATACTTAAAATCATCCATAATAATCACCCTTTTCTTATTTGCTTGGCTAATTTGATGATACATTTCATGGTCACTACTATCCACATCAACAAGTCTATAACAACATCCAACCAAGTATTCCATTCTATTCACCTCTATATCACACTATACTGCCTCAAAGCCACTGGCACTATTTCCCTCTTGCATCTCTACTTTGTGTGGACATAACTCTTTGTCTATCATTAATAGCACTCCCACTTCCTTTTTTACCCTTTCTTTCCTCACAAAACACATCCATTCATCTCTTCCATCTCTATTCCTGTTAGGATGTAATCCTCATCCAACAATTTTTGGATGAATAGAATCAATTAATGCAACCATTTCATTTGCCTTGCTTCTTACACTTCTAGCATTTGTATGCAAATATAGTAGCTTATTCCTGGATCTGCAGGTAGTTCCACTGACACCACTTATTTGATGTGACTTCTCCATGCTTAACTCGAGCCATTTCTTTTTCTCCTTATTCATCTTTGAACCTTCTTCAGATCCCAGGCCTTCCCCTTCCCTTTTCTGTCTACACATGCATTCACACCATCTTGGAGCATCTACCTTTCTCATATTATGTTCCTCTGTCCATTCTGAGCCTCCCCATTTCCCTGTCTGTCTTGCACACCTATTCTCTCATTCCCTATACTCATGCCGCTCACTTCATAATTCATGGCCACCTCTTCAGTCACTGCTGTCTTACTCTCTCATTCTTCCACATTGCATACCACTTGATCACATTCATTCTCTGCACCCACTTCTCTACCTTCCAGCAGCAGTCTCTCCAAGCAACTCACACCAAAACCACTCAAATGCAGTCCATTGCTCCTATACAGCTCACTTTGACCTTTAAACTCATTCCACACATTAACAAACTGCACTCCTTTCTCCTCACACATTTCTGCTAACATATCATTCATAATCCTTGCTCTACACCTCATCTCATCACTGTCATACCTGGGCAACATGCTTACTACCTTTCCTATCACACTATTCTCTTTTATCCATCTCAACAACCTCCTAATATCCAATATGATGTGTTCTTTGTTTACAGTCAAGTCATTTGTACCTATTACAACTACCAACTATTTTGCTCGCTTACTTCACATATCTAATGCCCCAATCACTCTACTCATTCAACCTCCAGTAAAACATACTTTACTCCAGTAAACATAAGATTACTCTACTGAGTTCTAATTTCAAAGAATTTGTAAATAAACTTGAACAAAATATCCCACACACACTAATAACACTGCAAGTGCACAACTTTTATAGCAACTCTTACGCACGCACGCACACACACACACATTTATATACTATTAATCATTTCAAAAAGCTTATCTCAAAGGAGCACTCTTTACACACCACTACTTCTCGTGACACTAGCCTTTTATGCAAACAGGAAGGCCATTAATGTTCCAAGAGTTATAATTTCCAACAGTACTATTGTCGCTAAACAGATATTTGTAGTGTTTTTGAAAGGAGTAGTGAACATGTCTTCACCATCAACACAGATTTGAGTGATAGTCCTTTCTTTGTGGAATTTAGTGAATTGTCTATTGAAGAATGCAGCCGAATGGTAATCTGCTAAGTGCTGTTGTATTCTTATCTTAAAATTTCTTTCTTCTACTTGTTTCTGCCTTTTCACTTCTATCTCTATGTTAATGTTTCTAATGATGTTGCTACATTTTATACCATTGCATTGGTTTATTATGAACCAGCTTCTCTCTTTATACAGGCCTTTGAACTTTTTTCTTTTCAGGAAAGCCTGTTTCTTTCCTCATTCCATCATATTCTGTTTTACTGTTTGTTTGAATTTTACCACATATCACAATTCCAGGTAACATTATTTCAGTTTGAACAGAGGGTCCAGAATTTAGTTGAAAATATCAACTGAAAATTTCATGGAATTCTCCATGGTCCAGAAGAGATCTCTACTTTTTCCATACAGTGGAACTTAAGTAGAACTGGATTATGATCTGACATGTTGATGTGAAAATGTTTTATCTGAATTATCCTATTTATAAGGGAAGAATAGACATTATTCATGCATGTAAGTCTCGAGATTAGGATTTGAAATCCTCCAGATGTCTACTAGTTAAGCATGTCGAGACATGTTTAACTTTGCATATCCCACTTTTCCACTCCTGAGTTGTCCTCCTATTTTGGCTAATGTGGGGTTTTCAAAACAATAATGTAGTGGCACCATATAAATATGGCTCCAATTCCTGGAAGAATTTTCATCTAACTGTTCCATTGGATGGAGCATAAACTTTTATAAACCTTATTACACATTCATAGCATTTCCAGTCTATTGTCAAGATTCTCCCTTCTGCATCCCAAGGAGGTCTCATCAGTGGAAGCCAGACCCAGAAGTGATACCAAGGTTGATGTAATGCAGAAGTCATATTTCCATATAGAAGTAGTCAAAAGGTGTCACATCTTATTAATAAAATACTCTGGATTAGAGAAATATGTTTGAAAGTTTTTTCACTTGGTTATACTGGGCTACTTGAGAACATCTCAATAAAGGTTGAAACTGGTCTGGGATAGTGGTCCTTTCCATGAGCACTATATATGTCTGTAAAGATATGTGCTTTGCATTATGGATACTAAGGCCATTAATGTAAAGTCATTAGCCTCTATATACAAGTAGCCCGGTCATGATGTTACTTCATGCACAAATTTTTATTTGCTTACACTTGGATAAAGGATTAAACCAAGGATATAATTTCTTGGCATCTTTAATTTATAGTATAACCAAGTGGAAAAAAACAACTTTCAAAAATGTGAGAATAGAACAAATGAACCGTTTGTTTTGTACACAAAGGATGTAGGAAATAATCTGAAATTAAATGTGCAGTTGTTTGCTGATGATACAAAATTAGGTAAATTAGAGTAAAGCTAATCAAGGAAATGTAGAGAGCTAGCAGGATGATTTAAATAGGCTGTCAATATGGGCAAAAGATAATGGGTATCAGTTTAATGTGGAGAAATATAGTTATACATTTTGGGATAAAGAGATTACAAGCATTGTACCACATTAATGGAAGTGTACTCCAGGAAATAAATTAAATCAGTGATTTATTAATAGTGATGGACAGAGAGTTGAAGTTTAGAGGACATATTGCATTATGTCCTCTAACTAATAAAGTTAAAGAATTTTTATTCCTCCTTATAAGGCCTTGTATATCCACATCTGGATTACTGTACTCAGGTTTGGTTTCCTGGCGATCACAAAGTGGTAGAGAGAATTCAGAGAAAAGTAACTAAAACGGCGAACAGTCTGTGGAATGTTCCCTATGATGATAGATTGCGGGTGTGTGGATTGCAGAAGTTGGTTGGTAGGCAAAAAATAGGAACATTTAAGTTTCTTAGAGTTTTATAGAATTGATGCAATGGAAATGTTTCCACACTTGGCTAGAGGAGGAAGAACAGAGTTCATCCCTGGAAGTTGAGTAAAGGTGTGGTTAGTAAGGGTGTGAGGACTAGATTTTTCACTTGGAGAGTTGTAATTGAATGGAATAAGTTGCCAGAGTTGGGTGTGATCACTTTGTCTGTTAATAGGTTCAAAGAGAGGTATGATAGATTGTGTGGATAGTTTGAGCCTCCCACGATGAGTCTTCAGACTATATAGATGCCCATATAATAATAATTATCATTATTATAACTACTTTAGATGCGCTTTCTTGTTTTTCTACTCCACTATATATATTAATATATAGTTTCCAATTTGCTTTATATCTTTGTGTCTGATACTGCACCAATTTCAATGTTATGTTTTTCAAATTCATCAGTTACATTCTTGTAACTGATTTTTCCTATCAGGGATCATATATTCTAGGTGCTAGTTTTCAGTATCTCTCTCTCCTCTATTAGGTTTGTTTTCCTTATTCCATTCTGGGTCAGTGCCAAGATAGTTATGTGGTCTTTTAAATTTTGATTACTTTGAGCAATCAGGTTTAAAATTATTTGGCAAGATGCTATTCTAACTAGAAAGTGCCCCCTATGTTGGTTGGGGTATATGGATTTAGCCTTTACACATGGAGTGGCCCTTCTGGAAGCGTATATATACTTCCAGAATGTGTAACACTTCTGGCATGCTTTGCCTACATTACACATTTGCCTCCGCACCATGACAAGATACAGGTAGGATTTTTGGAGGCAATATATTATTACTGAAAATAAAAACATTCATTTGTTTAATTATATTTTACTTAATTTTATTCTTCTCTGAGAAGTGTAACTACAGGGGGGGGGGGGGGCTGAAAAGTTCTGATTAACACCTAGAACAAAAATGATATTAAAGCAACTGATATAATCACAAGGAAGAACATATCTTAAAACCTTTTAACCCCATGTTTCATCAATAATAATTTCTTCTTTTTTTCCTTTTAAGATATATATAAGAAGAGTTGCTTTAATATCATTTTTGTTCTAGGTGTTTATGAGAATGTTTCTGCCTCTCCCCCATATGATTTTCTGATGCTTATTGAACTTAATGCATCCATTGCTGTATTTATCCTCAGTATTATATTTACTCATTATGATACTAACTGAATGGTTATTTTTAGAAAGCAACCCAGTGTCGTTTAGAGGAAATAGCTATGCACGTTATACACTGAATAGTCCAACTGATCGGCACTTGAGTGTTTCCTTAAATGCACGTACCATTCAAGCCACAGGAAATCTGATGTATGCAGCAGGAATACGAGATTACAGTATATTAGAAGTAAGTGACACTTTGAATTCTTATGTACAGTGATCCACAATTATTTGGCCTTCAGTTAACCAGTCGTTGAATGGGTTGGTGTGTCACCTGTCATCTTGTACAGCACCACGTAATTGTTCTGTTTTCAGTTATCCAAACCTTCAATTATCTGAACAGCAAATTATTCTCTCACTATTACCGGATAATTGAGGACTTGCTGTAATTATATTCAGTCAGTATATTAAAATATTCAGTCAGTATATTAAAATTCAAAGGTTTTTTTTTATAATTCTATAATTATATTGTCATAATCATTTAGTCACACCTATTTAAAGGAAAATAATAATTCTCACACTGCCAGTGACATGCATAGAAAAATGAGAGAGGGGGGGGATAATCCATGGAATCTGGACCATTTTCTTTTAAAGGACATGTAACTTATTATTATTATTATTACGGGCAGCTCCAAGGAGTCCTTAGACTCATCGAGGGAGGCCCAACATCATGTCAAGAACAACTATTCAACATTCACACAGTATCTATCATACTTCACCTTGAACTCATTTACAGTCATGGCACCCACAACAGACTCTGGCAGCTTATTCCACTCATTTACCACTCTCCAAGTAAAAAACCTAGCTCTAACACCCTTGCTAACCACATTCTTACCAAGCTTCCATGGATGGCCCCTAGTCCTCCCACTACCAATCCTATTCTCAAAAATATCTTCTGAATTAATCTTATAGAAACCCTTCAGTAATTTGAATGTCTCAATCATATCACCCCTTTTCTGCTTATCAACCAATTTCTGTAGCCTACAAATCTTCAACCTGTTCTCATAAGGTACATTCCATAGTCCTGCTATTATCTTGGTCATTCGTCTCTGGATCCTCTCCACCCCCTCCTCATCAAGAAGGAAACCCTGGCGCCTGTATCTGGGCACAGTAGTCTAGATGGGGTCTTATCAAGGCTCGATACAGAGGAACAATAACCTGTTTGTCTCTGCTCGTTAAACTGTTTTTCAGCAACCAAGTGATTTGATGAGCTGATTTTGCCACTTTTGCAATGTGTCCCCCTAAACTTCAACTCCCTATCCACCAACACTCCCAAATCCCTGGCCTCGTCAATCTCCTGGAATACAGTTCCACCAATGTGATATACTGCTGCTAATCTTTTCATCCCAAAATGGAAAACCTTACATTTTTCCACATTAAATTGACATCCATTCTTAGCCCAGTCCTCCAAACTATTCAAATCATCCTGCAAAATTTTGACATCCTGAGCATTCATTATTGCTCTACCCAACTTTGCATCATCCACAAACAGATGCACAGTTCCTCTCAGATCCTTTCCTATATCATTAATGAACCAATTAAACAGTAGTGGTCCAAGAACAGAACCCTGTGGTACACCACTACTCACAGGCTGTCTTTTGGACTCTACTCCTGAATAAACCACTCTCCTATCCATCTCACCAACCCTATATCCATTCTCATATGCCAACTTATGCCAAAACATCAACACACCAAAATGCAGTGCAATTATTTATGACTGTTGACAGTGCTACTACAGTCAGTACTCAGTGTAATGAAATACCAGAAGTTTCTGGTCAAGCCCCAAGAACACCAGTACTCTTTTTGGGGAAATCTGATATAGTGATCATTCCCACTATAGCAAACTCTTCCTCTAGTCTATGCATTTGTTGTAATGAGAGTCAATGGTAAAACTGGATCCTGCATATTTCCACAGCTGCATTACATCATGCAGCTCCTGTTTGTGTAAATTAGGAGCAAAATTCCACTTTTACCTCTGTATGTTTATCTATCTATCTACCAGCAGACTTTTCAAACACAAACAGAACAGAATTCTCCAATTTATTACCAATCTAAAAACATGGTTCAAAATGAAAAGTCTGTGGTTGGATCTGCTCTGTTTTCCTAAACAGCATAATATATAATCGGATTCCACCAGAATGTAGAAATTGCTGCCAAGCTTGCATTAAAGATCACTGAACTCATTAAGTTCTTTGAAAATTTTGAGAAGTTTGGCATACCATTCACATCTTGTACTCTCTCAGATCCATCATCTCTGGAGGCATTACTAACACAATCAATCCGGCACATTTCTGAAGCTCTAGCTCCACTGCTGCTAAATCCAGAGATTGAAATACTTATGCCTCCCAGAACTTCCAACTTTCTTCCTTTCATGTGCACACATACATTCCCATCCATCACCTGCCACATTTTTAAAGTATGGGATACATTCATGCCGCATTCATAACAAGCTACAAAATCATCAACTGTGCTACTAATGTCTTCATGCACTAGCATTCACTGTTTTTGCAATGTTGCAACTTTCACGAAAAGGAAATTGTAGTCTGAGCTACTGTGTGAAGATATGTTAAGCTCAAGACATTCGAAAATATCCAGCAGTCTGTAACTACAATAAAATGATAACTAGCCCCTAGAATTGCACTTATGTGGACAGATTAACTGAATGTGTCTGAGTTTGAGGAATGGATGAAGGTACAAGATATCATAGGAACATACCACTCAGAAGTATAAAATCACATGTGTACCATAGTAAAAATTACTTATTGTACAAATATTTCATCTTACATATCATAAGAAATCATCAGCATAAGCAAAGAACAACAGTGAGGAATTTGAACAAAGAAACAGTATAGTACATGCATCACATTAAAATCCTTCTATATGTGCCACATATTAGTTAAGATAATAGAATAATTGTGCTGAAATTAAAATTAACTCAAAAGGAATTAAAAAATACAACCTATTTAATACAGTTGAGGATTACAATTTTCCAGATTTTAAGGATGGAAAGTACAATTAAGATTTGATCAATGAAATAAAGGCTTCAGTGATTTCTTTGAATAAACATTCATATTTATATATAGATCTGTATAATATTTTTACACCAAACTATTTATGATAACAGATTTATGGGGTTTCATAAATGGAATATGGCCTTGATGTAAGGGAATACATTTTTCAACTAATCTTCCTATTTATCCTTTGTAAGGTAGGTTCCACGAACATGGTACTTGGTATACACCAAGTATCATCATTGGTGTAAGTTTTTCCTTTGGAGAGAGAGCAACAGATGGTGAATTTGATATTGATAAAGTTGACGGTTGCAATGAATTAGTATTTTTTCATAATCTTTGCTATGCGTTCAGAAATAGCTTTGATATAAGGCATATTATTATTATTATTATTATTATTATTATTATTATTATTAACATTTGACCTCCATGGAGTCAGAGACTCATCATGGGAGGTACACAATATTGCACACAATGTTCATCCAACTGTGCTTTAAACTGATTCAATGTGTCTACCCCCACAACACACTCAGGCAATGTATTCCATTCACCAGCCACTCCATACTCCTCACTCCTCTGTTCAGTTCTTTGGATTTCTTCTTGTTTTGGATACTGTATAGGAGACCTGTTAATTATTTTTTGTGTTGTTCTGAGGTTGTAGCTGTTTGGTTTCCAGTTCTCATTTGAGAAATTCTTTGAACGAACAAATTTTGTATGCTCTGGACACTAAGGATGCTGTACTTTTGAGATGAATGGTCGGCAGATATATTATGAATATAGCATTTTGTGAAAGTTGGTTTTCCGTAGACAGAAATTGAAATTGATCCATTAGGTTTCCATTTCATATGTGCAATAAGAAAGGAAATTCCTCTGGATGATCAGGCAACGTATTCCACTCACCAGCCACTCTCCATAGTCCTCACTCCTCTGTTCAGTTCTTTGGATTTCTTCTTGTTTTGGATACTGTATAGGAGACCTGTTAATTATTTTTTGTGTTGTTCTGAGGATGTAGCCATTTACTATAGCTGTTTGGTTTCCAGTTCTCATTTGAGAAATTCTTACTCTTTCTAGGGTAAATTTGATTTGAGCATGTAAATTGTGAACTCTTTGTAGAAATGAGCAATGTAGCAAAGCCAAAGTGACACATTTTTGGATGGATAGAGAAAATTCTTTCTTCCAGGCATTTTAGGTATACTTTCTTCCAGGCATTTTAGGTATACATTTATACATAAATGTTCATATTTATGTATAAATATGAACATTTATTCGAAGAAAGTGTCGAAGCCCTACTTCATTGACCAAACCTTAATTGTAACAGCTGCCTTTCCTTCTTTAAAGTCTGGAAAATTGTAATCCTCAACTGTTGTAAATTGATTGTATTTTAATTAATTTTCAGTTAAATTTAATTTCAACCCAGTAATGTTATTATCCTAACTAACATGTATAGAGGGATTCTAATATAATGCTTGCGCTATATTGTTCAAATTCTTTGTCTTACGTAACATGAAATATTGTACAATAAATAATTTTTACTGTGGTACATGTGTGATTTTATGGTTACAGAAACTTCACTAATCTCATTATACAAAATACTAGTTAGAAACGGACTATAGACAAGTAAGATTTTTTCAGGTGGAGGTAGAACTTAGGGGGTTATCCCTGGAAGGTGGTTAAGGATATAGTTAGGAAGCATAAAAGGTTCAGGTTCTTATCATGGCATTTGGAGTGTGTGGAATGGAGTATCATTAGATGTTGTGAATGCATCTTTGGTTAATGTATTTGTAAAGAAATGGGTATTTTAGCATGAAATACTAAAAAGAGCCCTTCTTCAATGAGTCATTAAACTCCTGGAGAAGCCTTGATAAAAAAAAAAATAATCTCATACTTTGTCTCATTAAAATGGAGCCATTATCCTTTTCCCATACTGCCAGTCTTATTTAAATCATTCTGCAGGATCTCTATGTCAGATTTCATTAACTATGTTCTTTCCACTTTCGCATCATAAGCAAACAGCAAGATAAGGTCCCTTGGAACCTTACCAGAGCTAACATTTTAAACATCCTGGTAATAATCACTTGCACATACTCATTCATGCCCCTATGTAACACCTATCCTCATGACCTTATTAGCATTAAGATTCTGCAATATCCTTAGGACACCTCCAAATCATCTCTCTCTCTAGTCCTACACCATTCCCTGTCACTGCCTATCTCTACCTGGATGGTACACCCTTGCAAAATGAACATTAAATAGTTCAATGATTTTGTATGCTTCAGTCACCTCCCTACAATCAGCATTCATCAAAATTATTTTATATAGTCATTCTTCCTTTTACTGAAAGAACTATTTGGGATTCCCTTAAGTTTGCTCAGCTAATTTCCTCTTATAATTGGTAACTCTTCTTGCCTCTTTCTTATACTGTTTATGAGTGTACCTATCACTTTTTCATTATATACCATTACATTCCTTTCTTTCCAGCTTCATCTAATTCATGATTTATCTCCATGACCATAGGTGTATAGCATTGTCCCAACACTTACATATTAATTAATGCAACATTTTTTTTAGTAGCTTTCTTCTAATTTTTTAGGAAATGACAACATAAACTAAATTATTAATTATAAAAACTTTAATTAATACTACCTAAATTTTGCAATGTTACGTTGCCTTCCTCTCGGATGACAAAACAATTATATGTGCCTGCAGGCACTCGCACTAAACAAATGAGGCTGAAGAAAGCTAACTGAAGTCTTCTTGAGTCCTAAAAGGTGCCCCCCCCCCAGTAGGCTAAATTGGTTTGTCTTGGTTGTTGGGCTGCCATTCTTTCGGCCAATGACCAAGACAATGCAATTTAGCCTGCTAGGGGGCACCTTTTAGGACTCTAGGACCGACTTCAGTTGTCTTTCTTCAGCCTCATTTTCTTAATATGAGTGCCTGCACATATCATTATGTTGGAGGCTTAATAGATTTTTTACAACACTCAAAAAGAATTAAAATAGAATTTAATACTTCTATTTTATTAATAATAGGAAGTATTAAATTCTATTTTAATTCTTTTTGAGTGTTGTAAAAAATCCATTAAGCCTCCAACATGATGTCCTCACAGCACTTAAGCCTCTACACACGAATGCACATATCATTGTTTTGTGATCTCTGAAGATGGAATGTAACATTGCAAAATACAGGTAGTTATTAATTAAAGTTTTTATAATTAATAATTTAGTTTACATTATCATTTCCTAAAAAAATTAGAAGTATGTTTAACCAATGTATAAGCTTATCTACAAAAATTTCAGTAGCTTTGTTTATATATACTAGTTTTGAAATTCTGATAACATCTACTATGTGTAATTAATTTTTTTCTAGTCTTTTTTTTTCTACAAGTCTTGTACCATTATTGATGTAAGTGTGATAACTTACAAAACTTGTTGGGTCCTATTGTTTATTTTAATAAACCTATTTTATTTTAAAATAAAATAAAATAAAATAAAATAAAATTTTAAAGTAAGTTTCTAAACATGAACTCAATACCAGAAATTAAATGTAGTCACTCTTCTTTATTCAGAAAGGTTTAGGACTGGCAGGATCTCCCAATACATTTAAAAAACTATGTTCAGGAGATATTCTTGTTGAAATTGCTTGGCAAACACTCATAAAATTAACAGCAAGTAACATAAATGGGTGAGAACAACAATTTATCGCACACAATAGATTGGTTTGTCAAACCTATGATAAATCAGTACCATTTATGGGAAGAGGTCTGAGTAAGAAGGAACTTGTTCAGGTTATATTTGAAGGCCTATGTACTGTATTCCTTGGGAAGCTGAGGTAGGTAGTAGATAGGTTGTTCCAGAGTGCAGCAGCAGTAGTACAGAGGAGAAATGTATGTTAGGAGTTGAACTGTGAAGGGGGTTTGGGGTTACAGCTACACTCATTTCAGTGGATTTGTATGATATAATATTATAGAGGTGTGATCTGTTGTCTGTTTCAGATGAGGAGTTATATTCAAAGCTTAAAGATCAAGGAGTGATGATGGTATGGTGTGCATTCTGATTTGTAAAGACATTCATTCTAACTTTTGATATACCCAAACCTTCAACAATAAAATAAGAGCTGGATATCTCAACTGTCCTGTTAGCCTCTACATACCTAAACCAGTAAGATGCTTTAAATATCATGCCTGAATTGCCTGTTGTGGCTCTACTATCTGGCCTCAATATAGTAGTAAAGAGCAAGATAATAAATCATGATCTGCTACATCTAATCTTTTCGAGGATAGTCCAAATATCTGCATTCAAGTAACTTGAAAGTTCAGATTTTACATTTTGTACCTAGTTTTGAGTATCAGCCAAGTTTTTTCTAGTAGCCTGGATCTGTTCTGAGTAACGCTTTCTCCATGTGGTGGTATATTTGTTGCACCTTTGTTGGGGTAAATTTTCTCTTTAGTTTGATGTAATTTGGAATGATATTGCTGTCCCTACAATGTTTTAAAAATGCCAGTCAATTGATCAAACCAGAAACATGAATCTCCAACTTACCATATTGATTGCATCGCTTGTGGGTTGAATCAATACGGTAAGTTGAAGATTCATGTTTCTGGTTTGATCAATCGACTGGCATTTTTAAACATTGTAGGGAGAGCAATATCATTCCAAATTACATCAAACTAAATAGAAAATTTACCTCAACAAAGGTGCAACAAATAGACCACCGCATGGAGAAAGCGCTATTCAGAGAACAATCCAGCCTACTAGAAAAAACTTGGTCGTTACTCAAAACCAGGTACAAAATGTAAAATCTGAACTTTCACGTCACTTGAATGCAGATATTGAGACTATCCTCGAAAAGATTACGGACAACACGGCAAACCATATCCTTCAAACTAAGAAAGAAAATCTCATATCCAAATTTCATAGACTAAAAGAGCAACAAAACCAACAGATGTGTTTGAATTTCCCCACAGTGAACATCAAGAAACAACACTAGCTACCAATCGCTTGCAGGTAACAGTAATGTAGTTAACCTATCCAACCATGCCTTAAACAAAGATGAACTACTCAGCAAAGGTCTCAATTTTGCCATAGCACCCAGATCGATGAACAAACTGGATTTTATTTGTAATATTGAAAGAGACTTAAGATTCATCCCAAATAC
Organism: Typopeltis vanoorti; assembly: GCF_054136105.1. Classification (NCBI taxonomy): domain Eukaryota; kingdom Metazoa; phylum Arthropoda; class Arachnida; order Uropygi; family Thelyphonidae; genus Typopeltis; species Typopeltis vanoorti. Next base: position 58,915,628 of record NC_143555.1, on the reverse strand, counting down.
CATAGCAGATAAAATTCGTTTAGAAACCACCAACATTTTAAATATAAATTATAAGAAAACGATAACAAGCAACTTAGCGAAACACGAATTAACAGCAGTGAAATCATTAAAATCAAATCCAAACATCGTAATAACTAGAGCCGATAATGGAAGTGCCACCGTTATTCTAAATCTAACCACATATTTAGAAAAAATGAATCTGCTAGTCTCGGATAATAGTACATACCAACTTGTTAACTACGACCCAACCAATGGAATAAAAAAAAAGAAAACAGAGAAACTACTTAAATCAATTACTACATGGCCCAAAGATATCAAAAAATTACTCCTGCACTATGCTCGTTCCCTTAGAATTTATGGTCTACCAATGATACACAAACAAAACACACCACTCCAGCCGATAGTCAAAGTTATAGACAGCCTGAGTTATCACCTAGCCAAGAAATTAGCGGCAACACTCAAGGAGTTGGTAGGTTATTTCCCCCTCTTATATCAGAAACACACAACACTTCATAAACATAATCAGAGACATTACATTAGAAAAAGACGATTTATTAGTCAGTTTTGATGTCTCTGCTCTCTTTATGAATGTCCCAATCGATGACACAATCCTTCTTTTACAGAACAAATTCCATCCAGATCTCATATTGCTCTTTGCGCATGTATTACGTTCTGGTTATTTTGTATGACAAAACACTTTCTACCTCATAAAGAAGGCAAGCCATGGGCGTACAGTTCATTCATAATTGAGATTGAAAAACAGAACACACTTCCATTTCTAGATACACTTATCACATGTCTTCCTTCTGGCAGACGTGTTGTTTACCCGAAACTGAAACATACTGGCCAATATATACACATAAACTCCTATCACCACCCAACACAAAAACTAGGTATCATTAATACTCTAAAAAACAGAGCTTTGAAGATCTGCTCCAATGAATAAGCGCTGAAAGACGAATTTAAAGTTATCAGCAACATTTTTCAAAATATGGTTACAGCCAAAACACTATTAACAAAACTCTCTACAAGACCTCAATAAAAAACAAAGATAAACCAAACTACAATAAAACTATGACCATTCCTTACATTAAAGGGACATCAGATAAATAAACAGAATACTACAGAAATGCAACCTCAAAGCAACTTTAAACCTCCTGCAAAATTAAAAAGCTTACTCAACTCATCCAAAGACCCACTCCCTCTGCTAGCCCACCCTGGAGTATACCGTATTTATTGCACCTGTAATCTACCATATATAAGGGAAACAGGATGCACAATTCCTGTCAGACAAAAGGAACATAAACAAACACATTAAATATAATAACTATGGTGAAGCTGGCCTTTCTGATCATGCCCTGAACACTTTACATAGAATTGACTGGAAAAGCACCAGTTGTTTACATCACACCAAAACATGGTATGAACACAAATTTAAGGAAGCCTTAAATGAGAAAGGTTAGGTTCCTTTCTCAGCACAAGCTTAGAGGTGGCACCAGCTTATTTGACACAGACAAATCAGTCCAAATAGTCTTTTAGGCACTATGGATAAGTTAATGTGTGTAGCTCCTTAATTCCTTGGCTCCTATTCCTTTTTACAATTACAATTCTATAATGAGTATGAAAAATTGTATATTACCATCTTTTTCTTTTCATGGAGTTTCCGTGACTTCCCTTCCGTATTTTCTCACTATTTGTTTTCATGGCATCAGCAACTTACTTCCACTATCTTCGAAGGTTGCCCTTCGCTGACTTCACTTCCGTATTTTCTCACCACATATTTTCATGGCATCAGCGACTTACTTCCACTATCTTCGAAGGTTGCCCTTTGCTGACTTCACTTCCATATTTTCTCACCACATATTTTCATGGCATCAGTGACTTACTTCCACTATCTTCGAAGGTTGCCCCTCGCTGACTTCACTCCTGTATTTTCTCACCACTTGTTTTCAGGGCATCAACGACTTACTTCCATTTATCTTTGAAGGTTGCCCTTCACTGACTTTACGTTGGCAACTTACCAACGGCTCTTTACTGGAATTTTGACTTCATTCCTTTGGTGACTTTACTCGACACGGTACAACAGCAACCGGGAGATTGTTGCTGGGCACCGGCGGCAAGCTTCCACAGCTATCCAGGACTTGGATGGGAACCAGGAACAGAAAACAAGAGAGAAATTTGAGTTTCACGCCGGGCCTTATATTGCAAAATCCGAGCGCCCTCTCTCGATGACTACGTCATACTCTTAGCTGCGGCCGATTGGTCACCGCAATTCCGAACTGTTTTGACATGGTTCTAATACATAGATCTCTTATGTATATATAATAATAACAATTTCCGTACTGATACATAATTTCCCTTTGCTAATCTTACACAGACATTATCAGTTTTAAATATAGATTTCTTAATTTTACTTAAATTTAAAAAGTTGTTTTGACATACTTCTGAGTGAACACATGTACACTATTCTCTTAGCTCTTTCTCTGGAGGCATAAGTATGTCCTTATCCTTAGGTCTAATCGTTACTGTGTGTTGGGTCGGAAACAAGATGGCTTACAAAAAGTGAGTCAGCACTTTTTCTGACACAACAGTGCCATTCAAATTCTTGGAATTTTTATGCCACCATTATTGTTGAGATTAGGGTAGTTAATCAGAATTTCACAGGCTTCTTTAAATTTTCTTTCATACCAGGTTTTTGTATGATGTAAAGAGCAGGTGCTTTTCCAATCAATTTGATGTAGGGTGTTGAGAGTGTGACCTGAGAGGCCTGCTTCACCAAAATTGTTATATTTAATGTGTCTTTTGTGTTCTTTTTTTACGTGTAGGAATTGTACATCCAGTTTCACCAATATAAGGTAAGTTACAGGTGCAGCAGATGCAATAAACTCTAGGATGTGCGAATATGTTTGTTAATTTTATAGGTGGTTTAAAAGTGGCATTGAGATTATAATGGTGTAGGATTCTATTGATTTTTTCTGATAACCCTTTAATGTATGGGATGGTTATGGTTTTACTGTAATCTATATTCTTTTCTGATGAAGTTTTATGAAGAACTTTATTAATAGTATTTTTGTTATATATCCATTATTTATAAATGTGTTGCTAATAATTTTTAATTCTTGTTTAAGAGCTTGTTGATTAGAGCAAATTGTTATAGCTCTGTTTTTAAGGGTGTCAATGACTCCAAATTTTTGCAATGGGTGGTGATATGAGTTAGCATGTATATATTGGCTAGTGTGTGTGTGTCGGTTTGCGGTAAACTGTGAAGGATAGACGCCTAAGGGAAGACGTGTGACCAGCGTATCCGGGAATGGGAGTGAGTTCTGATTTTCAATTTTGATAGTAAATTATATGCGTTCATGTTGTTTGTTCAGGTGGCTAAGGAATGTGTTTAATGTTTGTCGACCGTGTGGCCAGTAACGAAAACATCGTCAACGTATCTAAACCACACTGTATGTTTTAGAGTAAAGGAATCGAGAGCACTTTGCTCAAAAGCTTCCATATAAAAGTTAACAATTGGCAGGGATAGTGGTGAGCCATGGTGACCCATGGCCATACCTTCTTTTTGTAGGTAAAATTTATTTTGCCACACGAAGTAACTGGAATGTAGTACGTGGACAAAGAGGGCCATGATGTTGGGCAGAAATTTGTTCCATAGGAGAAGAATTGTGTTACTGATTGGGACATTTGTGAAAAGGGCAGAAACGTCAAAACTGACTAATAAATCATCTTTGCCGAGTGTTATGTTTTTAATTTTGTTTATAAAGTGTTATGTGTTCTTTATATAGGAGGGGAAATGACCTACCAACTCCTTGAGTATTGACGCTAATTTCTTGGCTAGGTGATAATTAGGGCTGTCTATTCCTTCAACTATCAGCCGAAGCAGAACATTTTGTTTGTGTACTTTAGGAACACCATATATTCTGGGAGAATGGGCATAATGGAGTATAAGTTTTTTAATAGTGTCTGACGGCCAAGAAGTGATGGACTTAAGTAATTTCTCAGTTTTTTCTTTATTCTGTTAGTTGGATTATAGTTTATATGTTCAGGAGATATTCTTGTTGAAATTGTTTGTCAAACACTCAGAAAATTAACAGCAAGTAACATAAATGGGTGAGAATAACAATTTACTGCACACAATAGGTTGGTTTGTCAAACCTATGATACATCAGTACTGTTTATTGGAAGAGGTTTGAGTAAGAAGGAACTTGTGCATGTTATATTTGAAGGCCTGTGTATTGTATTCCTTGGGAAGCTCAGGTAGGTAGAAAGATAGGCTGTTCCAGAGAGGCAGCAGCAGTACGGAGGAGAAATGTATGTTAGGAGTTAAACTGTGAAGGTTTTGATTTTCAATTTATTATTGTAAATTGAAAATCAAAACTCACTTCCTTTCCTAGATACACTTGTCACCCTTCTTCAGGTAGTCTATCCTTTACTGTCTACCACAAGGCCACCCATTCTGGCCAACATGTACATTCTAATTTTTACCAACCACCATTCACAAAAACTTGGAGTTATCAACACCCTCAAAAAAGAGTTATAACAATTTGCTCTAGTGACCAAGAAGTACAAATTATTAGCAATGCATTTATAAACAATGACTATATCAAAAATACCATCAATAAACTGAAAAGGAAAGCAGTTTGTAAATGAAAATAATAATACATTAAAACCATACCTATTCAATACATTAAAGGGCTATCAGATAAAATAAAATATATATAAATATATATTTGAAAATATATTTTATATATATATATATATATATATATATATATTAAAAATTAAAAAATATATTCAACTCACCTAATGATCCCACCTCAGGGTGGGATCATTAGAAGATTCAGTACACCAGTAAATTAACATATATTGATGAAACTGAATGCACAAATACAGTCTGTAAAAAAGAACACAAATTTTATATAAACAGTTTTTCTAGGGTGTTAAAAGCATGATCCTCTTGGATCATGCTCTTAACACCCTACACCAAACTTATTGGGAAGGTACATGTTCCTTACATCATACAAAAACCTGATATGAATGCAAATTTAAGGAAGCCTATGAAATTTTGATCACAATAATGATAGCCTAAAAAAATCCCATGAATATGGATAACACATTTGGCCCATATAATATTTCATTGAAGTTCTCTAGCAAACCCTCACTTCAGGACTCTAAGCAATAATTTCATATATTATTATTATTATGTGACACCTCCAGGGAGCCTAAAGACTCATCAAGGGAGGGTACCTACTCTACAACTCTCTCTCACCACCACTCAATCCACCAACGGCATCTACTGCCAACCACCACCACCACCACCACTAGTATTTTCACAGACAATTGCAAACATTCCATGCCCACAGCAGGATTTGAACCTGCAGTCTTTTGGCTGGAGAGCGGATATGCTAACTACTCGGCCAACCAGGCCAATCACCATCAATACTGTTTTTGTTATAATTTCTGTTAATACTTTCTAAGCTTTCATGTAGTGGGGGAGAACCACACTACATGGTCTACCAGAGGTCAGGCCAGTAGTATTAACTGCCTTTTTCCTCTGTATCGCATGCTTAATCTCTTCATTCATCCATTTCTCCAAGATGCATTGATCGCTTTTCCAGCTTACTCCTCATTCCACGCTACACCTGCAAGCTCTCTCCTGAGCTCTAATCACCAGCCAGTTCCACATATACCCTTTTCTCACAGTGGTCCTCACACTGCTGGCAACCACCCAGGCAATCACTTCATGGTCACTCTCAACCAACTGGAGGTAATAAGAAGAGAGGTTGTTATTACCTCCCAAATCGACACACAGCCCAAATCGAGCCTTGACTTCTTGGATTTCTTGCCTACCATGTCTGTCCAGAACTTTACTTTGCTATCTTGACTAATAGTGTGTATCCATAATTGATTGTGGATAAATTTTGTTATTTTGAGAGAGCAGGAAAATTTTTTGCTGCTCTCTCAACATTGATAAGCTGTAAGCTTGAATTCTATCATGGCATGAATGTTCATATTATCTTCAGTTGGGGAGATGATTTTTGTTACCTGGTGTGAGACCCAAAATTAATATAAAATATTCCACCTTTAGCCTCTGTAACAGAATTTCCAAATTATTTAACACTTAGCTACACACACAGTATTAATTTTGTGATGGGTTTACAATATTTTGTGAGTGCAATGAAGATTAAAAAAAAAGAGAGAAAAACATATTATAGTATATATTTAAATTTAAAAAAACTGCAGTGAGTATGCTGTTTCTTTACTATATTCAGTTGTCTATAATATGAAATATTTTGCTTTTAACAAACAAAAAAAAAATACAGAAAAATTATGAATGCTAATCAACAATTTATTTTTCTGGTTAGGTTTCCAATGGATTTGTTCAATACAGATTTGACTGTGGGAGTGGTGAAGGTCTAGTTCGTGTAGAGCAACAGCGGGTCAGTGATGGTGCTTGGCATGAAGTGAAAATAGAGCGTCATGGAAATGCCGCTGAACTAACAATTGATAAGCAATTCAAAGGTTCTGGAAGTGCTCCAGGAGTGCATGATATTTTGAATTTAGATGGAAATGATATTTATTTCGGGGCAGAAGTGCACCTCCAACAGCATCCACATCCAACAGCATTAGGTTATGATGATATTAGAATGGGTTTTATAGGCTGTATGGACGACATAAGAATTGATGGTATTACACTTCCAGTTCACACTTCAGGAAGTAATGGTGTGGTAACATTAAGAAGGTAAATATTTTCTCTGCAATTCAAATGATATTATTTTTTCATTTTAATGGTGGTATACATTTTAAATAGTTTTGAGAGTTTATGAAATCTTTGGGGGGGGGGGGGAATAAATATATATATATATATATATATATATATATATATAGCATGTTATGTGGCATCTAACCTTTTCAAAACTTTAATTTATGATACAACAATCATTCTGATGTATGTTATTTGCAATTATTAGTTTTACCAATTATACAAACATTAGATCCCTATGTAACACCAAAAGGTCCTAAAATTAGTTGTTTCAATGTCTTATTTGCAGTTTTACTGATTATCTGAATATTAATTTCCGCCCTCTATGCGCACGTGTACAAACACACACACACCTTAACATCAGATTATTCTAAATGATCTGTAGTGTATGTGGATAGTGTATAGATTATGTAGTGGGTGATAGTTTAAGGAAGGCAGAGTGGGCTACATGGCATAAAGTGACCTCTCATGATGAATCATTTGATTCAGTGTAGTTCAGAGTGACCAGCTTTATATATCCCACTGCTACCCTTAATTTTTTGGGATGAACTGTGAATAGTAGAGCAGACGTTGTGGCCTTACATGAAGACTTGAATAGATTGAGTGAATAAGCACTGGAGTGGGGATGCCAGTTCAATGTTGCAAAATGTAAGGTTTAAAATTTAGAAAACAGAGATAGGATGCAAAATTTATATAAGTATATTGTATAAGTAGCTTAGTAAGCCACACATCGACTACTGTGCACAAATGTGCACAGATTTGGTCACCTGGTTTTCAAAAGGATGAAGAGATGTTGGAAAGGGTCCAGAGGTGACTGACTAAGGTCTGATTTCTTGGATGTTGAATATGAGGAAAGGTTGAGAAGATGCAATTTATAGTCTAGTGGTGATATGACAGAGACCTACAAGTTAATTAGGGGTTGTTATAGGATCAATGTTGAAGAGGGTTTACAGAAAACGGTGGGAGATCAGGGGACAACCAGGGGTCATTCTTGGAAGCTTGGAAGGAGGGTGTGAGCAGGGGACTGAGAAGAAAGTTTTTGCATGCAGAGTTGTGAATGATTGGAATGCCTTGCCTGTGAGGGTGATGCCTGCAGAGAATTTGAGTGTGTTTAAGGTGCAGTGTGTATGACAAAAGAACCTCGTAGATGGGTCTTTGACTCCATGGGGTCTTAGGGTAATAATAATAATAATAATATAAAAAAACAGGCACTTGTGGTGAGTCAACATGAAACATGAAAACTTTTCAACACTCTAGTTGAAAAAAATACTCTTGTACTTGTTTCACTCCAACTAATAATATAAAAAAACAGAGCTAAACAGTTATAGTTATAACTGTTTAGCTTGATTAAAATTAACATAGGTTGTTTGCATATTTATCACCATCTTACTTTCATGTTAATATTGTCATATTACACAATTCTTTATTGTGTAGACAATCCAGGACATACACTACTAATTTCTTTGTCATATATTTTTTTAAATGACTGAATTTCTTCCAAAAGCTTTGGCTGCTCCTTTGTGAAATTGTACAAGTCCATACGTCTTTAAAATGCATTTTTGTTATTAATACTGTCTGTACAATTTCAACAGACAGCTGGTTCATTTCATCACTCCCAAATGCATCAATTAAAGAGCAGCCTCTCTCTCTAATGATGTCTTTGCATCTGATATTCCTAACATAAAACACTGTGCATTATGTTCAAATAACTGTCTTCATTTTTCATTGAGTTGTCTCACCACATTTCTTCCAATGGTCATTCTTAAAGTCACCTATATTCTTCACTTGATTTAATTGTTCATCTTCCTCTATTACTTTTAAGCATGTTGATGTCAATTTTGGATATGTCTTGGACACACTTGTGAACAACACAACAAGATGCAGGGATATATAACAAAATCTATTTAAAGCCACATATCTCTGCAAAAGGCTTGGCCCAGTTTTCTAATTCTAGGAAAGTGTCATTGAAATTGGTGACAGTTTTAATAAATTCAATATTTCCGAATTTTTGTTAGTTTTTGAGGTCCAGGACCACAGATGTAAAAAAAATGTTGCTCCTTTCTATTGAGCATTTGTTCTGTCAAGGCAGTCCATTGTTGTGCTACAAATGTTCTCTTGTTCAATCCTTTTGATAATGATATTGTATATTTTAAGTTGACTATGAATGGACTTTAACCAAAAGAAAGCACTGTGGATTATTTAAAAAAAAACAAAAAAAACTCAAGAGTTTGGGGATTTTATCTTGTGAAAGGAAATCTGACTTGAGACCATCAAACATTTCACTCATTCTTACCACAGCAGGTAGAATGAAAGACATCTCGTCTTCACACTTTATAAAATTTGATAAGGAAATAAATGTTGCATGGGAAACTGACAAAAAAATACATAACAACAACAACAATGTGTGAATATATTCTGAAGGTAAAAAGAAAGTACTTTGGAGGAAATACAAGATGAATAATAATAATAATCAGTTACATGAAGAGGATAAAGAACAAGCCAGGAGAGTGACTCAGTAAAGAAAACAAAAGTAGAGTATGAATGAAATTGGCAAATCAGGCAAAGAAAAACCCTAGAGAGTTTTTTTTAGATATGTGGCAAGTAGAAGGAAGAATGATCATGGTAAAATGAAGTTCATGGATGAAAGTGGTAGAATGGTAACTGCTACAGAAGACATTGTTGAGGTATTCAGTGATTAGTTTATAAGGGTGTTTCATCCTGATCAGGGTGGAATCATGTGGAACTTAAGTTAGAGGACATAGGAGAGGATAGCTTAATTGTGAGTGAGCAGCAGGTATTTGAGGAAATAAATAAACTTGATGAAAATAATCCTTTCCTTTAGTGTTACACGGTGATCATCATTCATTTTACACAAATTATGGACTCTACAACCATGTTATAAATAATTATTTTAATTTCCCGAAGTTTCGACCTTCATGATGCGGAGGACACTGACATGTAGAAGTAGGGAGATACTTGTTCCAGTGTATAAGGCTTTGATTAGGCCACACTTGGACTATTGTGCCCAGATTTGGTCACCGGGTTTTCAGAAGGATGAAGAGATGTTGGAAAGGGTCCAAAGGCGAATGACTAAGGTAGTTTCTGACCTCTGGAATGTTGAGTATGAGGAAAGATTGAAAAGATGTAATTTGCAGAGTCTCATGGAGAGAAGGAAGAGGGGAGATATGATAGAGACCTACAAGTTGGTAAGGGGTTGTTATAGGATCAATGGTGGAGAAGTTCTACAGAGAATAGTGGGAGATCAGGGGAGAACCAGAGGTCATCCCTGGAAACTGTATAAGGAGGGTGTGAGTAAGGGAGTGAGAGGCAGGTTTTTTTCGTGCAGAGTTGTGAGTGATTGGAATGCCTTGCCTGAGAGCGTGGTGTCTGCAAGTAGTTTGAATGTGTTTAAGACACGGTATGATGAGATGTGTGTGTAAGATAAAAGGACCTCCTAGATGAGTCTTTGACTCCATGAGGTCTTGTTTTAATAATAATAATAATAATAATATTAACATCATCATCTGGAATATACACACATATATATATATATATATACACAGATAGTGAAATGTATTTAGCTGGTCTCTCTCTCTGTGTGTGTGTGTGTGTGTGTGTTAAAGATACCAAGCTATTGTAAACCTGGTTTTACTCCATTTCCCAAGTAAGCAAACAGACAAACAAATCAAGTTTGCACCTGCAAGTGTTGCAAGTCTAGCTGACCCTGCACGTAGTGCAAGACCAAGGCTCTACACACACACACACACACACACACACACACATATATATATATATATATATATATATATATATATATATATATATATATATATATATTAGGGTTACCAAGTAATTTTATAAGCTTGGTTATTTAACTCATAATCCCAAGTAAGCAAACAGTTAAGTTTGCGGCTGAAACATGGTTCAAGTATAAAGATGGTACAACACCAGGGCAACTCATTGTAAAGGTGCATACAGCTATGATCACTATTCTTAGTATTTCCCATAATGTAAAGCACATCTCGCTAGAAGATCTTAGTATTTCCCATAATGTAAAGCACATTACACTAGAAGATCTTAGTATTTCCCATAATGTAAAGCACATCACACTAGAAGATGTATACTGCAATACATTATGGGTGGGGTCACTACCCAGACCAGTTTCAACCTTTTTTGAGGTCTCCTCAGTGAGTAGCTAGACCCTAAACACCAAGGTTTTAGTAATACAGAGCCTTATCAACTTTACCTATACAAGTTGCTACAAGGTGTTTTTATTTTTAATAAGAATCTCTGGAGGAGATACAGATGTAATTAATTTTTTAACTTGGGGATACTGTATATTAGGGTTACCAAGTTATTTTATAAGCTTGGTTATTTAACTCCTAATCCCAAGTAAGCAAACTGTTAAGTTTGCACCTGAAACATAGTTCAAGTCTCGAGATGGTACAACACCAGGGCAACTCATTGTAAAGGTGGGTAGTTTACATTATGGGATAAAGCTCTGATCACTATTCTTAGTATTTCCCATATTGTAAACTACCCACCTTTACAATGAGTTGCCCTGATGTTATACCATCTTTAGACTTGAACTATGTTTCAGGCGCAAACTTAACTGTTTGCTTACTTGGGATTAGGAGTTAAATAACCAAGCTTATAAAATTACTTGGTAACTCTAATATACAGTATCCCCAAGTTAAAAAATTAATTACATATATCAGCTAAAAAAAAATCAGCTAACACCTTTTTATTCCTGTATACGGGGAGTAGGCGAGGCCATTTAGCCCTATCTAACTTTTGGAGACTGAGTGGGCAGTTCAATCTCCACTGGTACCAATCAGAGATGGATGGCCCAAGGCTATCACTAATTAAGCGGTACACAGTGAAGAGAGACGGCTCAAATGTGCCGCCATCTCGTGGTCCCAAACCTAACACAATATATTTAATGTCTGAAATAATGTGGAAGGATAATTATGCAGAAGGATAATAACCTCATTATATCTACCTGACGATGTGTTCTTCAACATCCAAGTAATCCTGTGAACCAACTTTTGCACTGTCCTTTGAACTTTAATTCTTTGTTCCCCATCACTCACAAATCCCTAGCCATATCAATTTCCTGCAATCCAGTATCATCAAGGTTAAACAGGGAATTTAATCTTTTCATCCCAAACTGTATAATCTTACACTTTGCCACATTAAATTGACAATCATTATTCTTTACACTTACTTCTAATTTCTTTAAATCATTCTGTAGGATCTCTACATCACCTTTATCAACTATTGCCCACTAGTAAACGACTTCATACTCCCAATTATATCATTCATTATACAAGTAATTAGTAATGGCTCTATTGCACAGCCTTGATATACTCTGTACTCCATGATATACCTTAGCACACCTATTATTGAATATTGAATAGATGAATAGAATTTTGAAGGACATGTGGAAAGAAGAGTCTCATTCAAATAGAAATAATTTCTGTAACACAGTTACAGCAAATATCAATGAAAGTAGTCCAACTATGGAAAGGAGGTGTTTATCAAACTCCCCTACCCTCATTCATACCATCAGCCTTATATCCATTCCCATTTCCTCTAACTTATGTAATAGTTTTTCATTCAGAATTCTCTTAAATGCCCTAGCAAGATCCAGCTGTATCATGGTATAGCCATTTCTCATATCCAACTTAGCAGTCACTCATTTATAAATATGATTAAATTACCAAGGCCATTACTGTTTAACTTGTATATTAACGATATAGGTGAAGATTTGGATGGAGATATTCAGTTGTTTGCAGATGATGCAAAGTTGGGATGAACCATGAAGAGTAGTGAAGATGTTGTGGCCTTACAAGAAGACTTGAATAAATTGAGTGATTGGGCACGGAAATGGAGATATGATTCAATGTTGCGAAATGTAAGGTTTTAAAATTTGGAAAACAAAGATGGGATGCAGAATTTATGCTTGGTGAGGTTATTTGTTGGAGGTGGAAGAAATAAGGGATCTGAAATTTAGGGTACACGTAGCCAAAATTGTGAAGACAACACAAAGGCTTCTAGGAATGATGCCGAAGACATTGATGTTCTCGGTTGTATTTTTATTATTTTTTATTATTTGTTTCCGTTGTATAAGGCTTTGATTAGTCCACATGTGGAATATTGTGCCCAGATTTGGTTACCTGGTTTCCAGAAGGATGAAGAGATGTTGGAAAGGGTTCAAAGGCGATTGACTAAGGTAGTTTCTGACCTCTGGAATGTCGAGTATGAGGAAAGATTGAGAAGATGCAACTTGATATGATAGAGACCTACAAGTTATTAAGGGGTTGTTATAGGATCAATGCCGGAGGGGTTCTACAGAATATAGTGGGAGATCGGGGGAGAACCAGAGGTCATCCCTGGAAATTGTATAAAGAGGGTGTGAGTAGGGGTGTGAGAGGCAGGTTTTTTTTGTGCAGAGTTGTGAATGATTGGAATGCCTTGCCTGAGAGTGTGGTGTCTGCAAGGGTATGAATGTGTTCAAAGCACAGTATGATGAGCTGTGGGTGTGTAATAAAAGGACCTCCCAGATGAGTCTTTGACTCCATGAGGTCTTGGGGTAATAATAATAATGACCTACCTTTCACAAAGCCATGTTGTTCTCCATAGGGTATCATATTCCTATCCATCCATTCCTGAATTCTACTTTTAACCAACGTGTCCACCATCATCTTTACTACCCCTCCTGAGATACCTAAGTGGTCTGTAATTTGCTACTTCAATATTGGAGCTTCCTTTATGTGAGAGAACGCTTGTTTTCTCTCTCTCAAAACCTTGAAAGAGCTGAGATATAGATTAAACAGTTTGGTCAAAAGCACTGCCAGTTCTGCATATTCTTATAACATACAGGTTAATATGCCATCCAATCCCACTTCAGCATGTAACACTGAAATTTATCAATATGCTGGGTACCTGCAAGTTGTCTACCTCAGTTCTCTCCTTGGCAACTGTGGTATCTCCACCTAGATTATGCATCTTTGCAAAATTATCACTTAGTATCTTATATCAGCTATTTTATCTGCTTCTGTCACCTTTGTACTATCAGCACCAATTGAAGCCATTCTTTCTCTTTCTTACTGCATAGCAAAAAAAAAAAAAAAAAATAGTATTTTGATTTCCTTTGCCTGCTTTGCTCATTTTCTCTCATAATATTATATATCCATTCTTACTATGCTAATCACTCTTCTTGCCTGCACACTGACAATCAATTTCTTTATATTTCCCTTCATAATGTTTTTTGCAGCTCCTGCTTTGTATTGCTATTCATCCATTCAACTCTCACTTTATTTATCCTCCTGGTCCTTGGTATGTGGTCTGGTACTGCTTTCCTCAAATGATCAGTTGCACAGCTCCAGCTACCTACTAAGTTTATCATAATTGTCAGCTTTGTAGTTACACATATATACTCCTTTTTTATTGAAAACTTCACATCTTTATCATTCTCCCAGGTCAAGTCTGCATGATCACTTTCTCTGTAACTGAGGCTATTGATATGAAGTTAACATCCTCTATATACAAGTAGCCTAGTTGTGAAGATACCTCACATGTAAACTTACACTTAGCTTAACTTGGATAAAGGATTAAATAAGAATGCAACACAATGTTCTTGATACACAAACAGACAGAAATTGCACCCAGCAGCTTTTCAAGAAAGTAAAAGACATAACTGCCATTTGTGCAACTGATAAGTTATTTGCAGTTAGCTTTTCACTCAGTTTGATTTCTTAGCATTGTCTTGCAACTATTGCAGGCTGGCTTCAGTATAGGCTGAGAACCATAATCTGTAGTTTTTGTCTCAAGACACTTGTGATGTGCTCTTTTCTTCTTGGACTACCTTGGCACACCTATTTGAATAGATGACTGGAATTTTGAAGGACATGTGGAAAGAAGAGTCTCATTCAAATAGAAATAATTTCTGTAACACAGTTACAGCAAATATCCATGAAAGTAGTCTAACTATGGAAAGGAGGAGTGGATTTAATGGAGGTGCTCCCACTTGCTGTTGTAATGCCAAAGGACATGTTGAGAATAGCTCATGGAAGGGCATCCCGCTAAAGAGGAAATTTTGCATGAGATTAAGATCTAAGTTAAAGAGGAGAGATGACTTTAGCAGTTTACATGGAAGGAGAAATTGTTATGAAAAGATATAGAGTTTACGACGAGTGGAAAAGTCTAGTATTCTGGTTGGCAGTAAATGAACAATTTGCTTTAGATCACTGCTTACAGATTCCGTTCCAACTTGATTAGAATTGGAAAAGAGGAGTCATCTGGAGTTCTGTACATTAAGATCACCAATGAAGGTGATTACACTGTTTAGATAACTAAACTGCAAAATCAACCTTCAAGAATAAGAAGTCAAAGAGAACAGAGTGATTTTCAGAATTAGATTAGGCAGTAGGTGAATGATGGTTAATAGGTCAAAAAGAGGAGATTCAACATTTGGTCTCCTCTGTCAAGGAATATCAGATGCTACAAAAACGTGTTTTGGAAAATCATATAGAGTGTAACTTGAACAGTTATGGTGTACTGATTGTTGTAGCTACAATTTGAGGTGCATTAAAGAAAAAAAAGGAGTTAGGGTTCGGATGGCTATAGGCAGTGGTGCACATCATTTAAGTTGGTGTTTACTACTATTATTATTATTAACATGAGACCTCCATGGAGTCAAAGTACTCATTACCAGCAATCCACAACTTCATCCAACAGTGATTTAAATCCATTATGAGTGCAAAAACATTTGTTTCTGCACTCGCAACACTCTCAGGCACAATACATTCCACTCACCATGGAAGGAATTTTTTCCTTACTCCCTTGCTCACATCATCCTTATACTGCTTCCAGGGATTGCCTCTTGTTCTTCCCTTTTCTCTGTCTCTACTCTATGAAAAATCTCCTCTACTTTAATCTGGTAACAACACCTCACTAAGTTACATGTCTCAATCATATCTTTATTCATTAAGTCCATTTTTATTAATTTCATAGACCTGAAATGGACTTAATGAAAACTACAACCAGATTGATTAGGGAATCATAACCTCTCTACTTCTGCCTGTCAAGGACCTTTTCATCATTGCCATAATCTGTTGTGATGTTCTTACAATTTCAGCAATGCGGCCCATAAACTTCAAGTCTCTGTCCACCATCACTCTTGGATCTTTCATCTCTTTCACCTCCTTCAAACTGTCTCCATTAATTGCATATTCTGCATCCCACTCTTACCTACCAAATTTTTAGAACTTGCACTTTGTAACATTAAACTGCAAGCTCTACTCATTTGCCTACTCACATAGTCTGTTGAGGTCTTGCCACAGCATCTACTCTGCTCCTCATAGTTCTTCCCAACTTTACATCATTGACAAACAACTGCATATTTTCAGTTAAACCTAGTCACCTTCCTGTTTTGGGATACCACTCCCAGATCGAACTCACTGACACCAATCAGACAGCCAATTATCTATCCAACTCACTATTCTTTTTTCCAATTCCATCTGTTTTAATTTAATTAACAGCTTACATTTTGAAAAAAATATATAATAATTAACAGCTTGTTGTGTGGCATTCTATCAAAGGCCTTTGAAAAATCCAAGTATATTACTGTATGTGCATCTCCTTAATCCAGTGAATTCGTCACTGTGTTGTAATATGTAAGTAGAGTGCAAAATCATGACCTCATGTTAACAGACCCATGCTGATCATCATAAAGAATACTGCTATTATCAAACCATTTTTGATTCCTAGCTCTCATCATCCTCTCTGACATCTTGACAACAACTCCAGGTACACTAATCAATGTATAATTTGTGGCCTCAATCTTATCTGTCCCCCCCCTCCCATTTGTGAACTGGAAAAATATTTACTGCTTTCCACTCCTTTGCAACTTTCTTCATTGCAAGACTCATGTTAAACAGGTGCGCCAAGGGTGCCAATAAATCCCTGGACCATTCCTTCCAAATGCAGATGTATTATATCAAATAGTACTGCTTTGTCAACATCAAGTTTACTTAATTTCTCATATACCTCCTGCTCACTTGCCATCAATCTTTCCTCCACCATACCATCTACACTCCAGCTTCTCATGATATCACCTTCAATTTACCCTGATAAACTGTTCATTCAAATACTTTAATTATATCCTTTGCTTCAGTTACCAATCTAGCATTGTCATCAACTAACATTATCCTCTCATCATCATCATCCTTTCTTCTATTTGTCACATATCAAAATAACTCGCTATGCTTTTTCTTAGCTTGACTGGCTAATTTCTGTTTACTTTTGCATCTTTATCACCTGAGTCATCTTCCTGTTCCTCTTTGTACTCATCCTGCAACTGATTATTACCAACATTCATCTTGTTTTTCCTAATGTCATTTTCTTCTTTCAAATTTCTTATGCTTAACCCCCCTCATTCATCCATTTTATTCCTACTTTATTTAGCCTTTTCACCTTTAAAATACACTCAGACATTGCTGAGTTACATAGCTGTTGATCAGTGCCCAAGAGGCATGTGTTTCCTTTCCATTCAACTCCTCTTTCTAACTTATAGCTTCTAGTTGTCTCCTAGGCATTTCATAATCATCAGCCTTCTAATTCCACATATAGGGATTTAAGGCTTTCAACCCTTGTGTGCCCTCAATTACATATTGCCTAAGACAGCTGTCCCTTAAGAACTCAAGAAATTCATTTTCCTTGTTCCCTGATGTTATCTCTTTATTCCAGTCAATATCACCAAAATTAAAATCACCCTTCTCTTGCTTACTAAGCCAACTTGCCTATGCATTTCTTTGTCTCTACCATCAACATTCCCCAGCCTATAGCAACATGTAACTAAATATATCATTCTCTCATCTCTGCATCACACCATACTGCTTCAAAATCACTTCCACTATTTTATCCTCTGATCTCAATCCTGTGCAGACATAGCATCATTCAAATCCTTCCATTTCTATTCCCATCAAAGTATTCTCATCCGACCATGTCTCACTTATTCCAACTATTTTTGGGAAAATAAAATCAATTAATGCCACAATTCCATCTCCTTATTTCTGATACTCCTGGCATTTGTAAATCAGCATAGAAATTAATTTATTAATCTATAACCAGTCCCACCCAAGCCATCCTTCATATGTGACTTCTCACCTGCATCTGTATGTCCACTTTTATCCTCTGTCCCCAACTCAACTACTCCCCATGCCAGACCATTCCTATGCTGACCATCCCTACATGCATTCACTACTACTTTCAAATTTCATTCTCCTTACACATTGACTTTCTGGTTCCCACACTATTTCTTTGTCTGACTTGCATTCCTTTTCTCACATTCTCATCTCCATTTACAATCACTTTGGTCTCACCTGCTCTGCTCACCTCTAACTTACACTGACACCTTGTTCGCATCACTCATTGCACTTCCTTCCAGCAGCAGCCTTTCCAGATGATGCATACCAAAACTGTTGAAATGTAGTACATTACTCTTATATAATTCCATTCATCTTTCAATCTCATCCCACACATTCACAAACTGCACACCTTTCTCTTCACACACTTCTGCTAACATACCATTCATTATTTTTGTTCTCCACCTCATCTGATTATTATCATACCCAGGCAAAACCCCATCTACTCTTCCTACCACACTATTGTCCTTCACTCTTCTCAATAATCTTCTGATATCCATCCTCACACTCTTCTTATTCCCAAACAAATTGCTTGTCTCTACTCCCTCGCACACTTTGCTTCTCATATCTAGAGCATCAGTCACCCTGTTCATACTTCCTCCTGGACAACATACCTTGTGCCTCCCTCACTATACCTTTTATAATAGAATCACCATACAGTGCTACTCTTGAATCATTTGTAACTTCTTTTTCCCCACTATCTTTCCTTTTATTCTTTCACACTCTTCTATTAGTATCCACCATATGCCTGATCTCATTATGCATAAGCCTCATCTCATTTCTCATCTTAATCATTTCATTCATCAGTTCTTGCCGTCTAGCATTTGTGCTTTCTTTAATACCTGCAGTAGTACCTACTTGTGCTTCATTTGTCAGGCTTACTTCCATTCTTGCAATCTCACCTGCTTCTGCTTTTCAGTCATTTCCATATTCATAATCTCATTCTCCATTCATCCTTCTGGATCATACCATTCTCAGTTTTAAAAGAGGTATACCGTAAGTAGACATATCGATACAAAATTAATAACAGAAAAAAACTCCCGTACAAAGATTGTTTAATAGTATAATTTTTGCCTGTGTGTCACACGCATCTTCAGTACATTAAGCTCAAATTAAACAATAACTGACAATTCCAAAAAGTGCCACCTAAGTAGCTGGTGTAAGATAACTAAAAAGGTCAATAAATTTCCTAAAAAAAAAAATAATAAATAAATAAATAAAAAATACAATAAAAAGTTAGGAAAGATTAGCTGATTTGTAAAGTACTATCTCCCATAAAGGGGATAGACATAAGCCATCGGATCTGTTTAAGTTAGGAGAATGAAGTAGAGTTTCACATGTTTCTTTATAAAGGCATTCCACGAGAAACTGACTTTTGTGAAGAACTCTTGTCTTTCTCCAATGAACTCTGTGTCTAGTGAAGATGGCATGTTCTGCAAGTCCAGACTTTTCAGGTTTAAAGTATTCAATATAAGATTGGTGTTCTTCTAGCCTCTCGACCATTTAGAAAAATCTTCACCTTTCTCACTTCTCCTAAGGACAAGCTTCCACATCTTAATCATCCAGGTGTCTTCCAGATTCCATGCTCTTGTGGATTATCTTATTTCAGACAAACGGGAAGATCTGCCTCTATTTGGAAAGAAGAAGAACACCAATCTTATATTGAATACTTTAAACCTGAAAAGTCTGGACTTGCAGAACATACCATCTTCACTAGACATAGAGTTCATTGGAGAAAGACAAGAGTTCTTCACAAAAGTCAGTTTCTCATGGAACACCTTTATAAAGAAACATGTGAAACTTTACTTCATTCTCCTAACTTAAACTTGTCAGTTATTGTTTAATTTGAGCTTAATGTACTGAAGATGCCTGTGACACACAGGCGAAAATTATACTATTAAATAATCTATGTATGCGAGTTTTTTCCGTTATTAATTTTGTATCAATACCATTCTCAATCTTCCACTTATCACTGACTTTTGTTTTTTTGTCTACTATTCTTCAGTTCTTGACTTTCATTCAAATCACTGCAGTCCATTAAAACATCACATTTTCTACAGACCCTCACCCTCTTACTTCTTTTGTTCAGTCTCCCAATAAACACATCTGCTACATTTGCCCACATGTACATACCACACTTCTGACCTTATACAATCTGAGAAAATGTTCACTACATTCAATTTTTTTTCCAGACATCTGGAACAAAAATTGAATGTGGTGTATGCATTTTATCAAAAAATTATTTATTAGTTCTTACTGTGATTTTGTCTTTGTTAACTGTAACTATATAATACTAATTTCTTTTAAAATGTACTAACAACCTCAATAATTTCTAAGCATTCATTCTCAGTATCACTAATAAATAATTTTTTGATAAAATGCGTACAATTTTTCAGAAATATTACAAAAAAATAAAACTTATGTTTGTTGCAGTGTTTCTACCTGTCTTGTATTGGTGATAACACATAACACCACATTAGCAAAGTGGATGTGGAAGAGATTGTTTGGTATAGTTTTTGGAGGGAGGTTTTTATTTTAGCCATAGATTCTCTATATTTCAATTTATTGTGATAGTAGCATTTCAAAGCTGAAATAAAGAGTAGGCAGGCATGCAGTGAGAGAATCTTAGACATATTGCTAATACAGAAAGTATCTGGTCTCCATGCTATAATGTGGTCTTGATAGTCCCCACCTCATACTGATAGTTTGCCTCTCTCTATTCACAATCTGGAGTCACCAATACTCACCATTCGTGTGTTCCATAATTGTAATTAAATTGTTTATAATTTAAAAATAATTAACTAAATCAATTTATTGTAATTTATTTTGAATATCTATTAATGCAGATGGAGCTATCCTCCTGCAGCTAATATTACACATAATATCACATGCTTTCAATTAAATTGTTCTATTGATGATTTGAGTTTTCCCATAAGTGTATTGACAATGGATATGATGAAACTTAGCCGAAAATTTTACAGTCAAAAATATTAAACGTAAGTATTTCTGGTATTAATCTTTTATAATAAATTCTGGTAAGAGATGAGTAGAAAATTATCTACCAACTCACAAATATCATTCAGAAACATCCATGCCTTCAGATGAACTGCATCACTCACCCACCCATTGTGAGATCAATTGAGGCCTGAAATTTCGTTTAAAATTTCAATATTGAGAGTCCATGTTTAATAGAGCAGTGTTTCCAGATTATTCCAAACTGCAAACATTAAACAAGTTTCCAACTTTGAATACATGCGATTCACATAAAAAGATGCCATTGCTGCTAATAATAATCACTATTATTCTAAAATCCTTTCCTTCATGGTTACATGGAGATGAGCATTCATTATTAAAAATTATGGAAACAACCACCATACGATAGTAAAGCTTCAGTTTTTCAAAATAATCACTCGACATTTCAATCTTCATATCAAGGTCATCATCTGAAGTATACACATACAAAGAAACAAACAAGCGACATTAAAATCTACATGTTATGCTAAAGTCACAGTAATTTGGTCAACAATTAATTACTGGCCTGACCTCAGGTGAAAAAAAAAAAAAAAACATTACTACATCAAAGCTAGAGTTCTGTTGTTATTATTATTATCTATTTGGTTACAAATCATTAAGAGATATACTAAGCTAAAAAGCAATATGCATGCTCTCACATAATTACTTGCATAAATTAGAACAAAACACTATAGATGGTGGACCAATGTGAGCTGAAATTTTTCAGCTCACATTGGTCAAGTTTTCCAGCAAAAATTTGCTGGAAAACTTGAACTTAAGTGGATCATCCAAATTCTTGGGATTTTTATGCCTCCATTATTGTTAAGATTAGGAAGGTTGATCAAAATTTCACAGGCTTCTTTAAATTTGCATTTATACCAGGTTTTTGTATGATGTAAGGATGTACTTTTTCAATCAGTTTGGTATAGAGAGTTAAGAGCATTACTGAGAGGCTGCTTCACCAAAATTGTGAGATGTAACGTGTAGTTTGTATTCTTTTTTATGGATAGGAATTGTGCATCCAGTTTCACCAGTGTGAGGTAAGTTACAGGTGCAATGGATATGGTATACTCCAGGGTGGGCCAATGGGGAAGAGGCTCCTTAGAGGAGTTGAATATGTTTTTTAATTTTATAGATGGTTTTCAAAGTAGCATTAAGATTGTAATGGTATGGTGGTGGTTGTTCCCTTTCAGTCATTTCCGAATGTGGAAAGGTATTGGTGACTAGGTGACTTTGTAGGCATTGCCTAGAAAGCGCTACAATCTCACCACGAGAAAGCGCTCGTAGTGAGATTGTAGTTCACCACTGCTTTCACAAACACCCCCACTCCAATTTTATCTGGGCTCAGGACCAGCCTTATACCTGGCCTGGTTGGCTGAGTGGTTAGCATAGCTGCTCTCCAGCCAAAAGGCTGCGGGTTCGAATCCCACTGTGGGCATGAATGTTTGTGATTGCCTATGGAGTAGTGGTGGTGGTGGGCAGTAGATGGCGTTGGTGTAGTTGGTGAACTGAGTGGTGGAGACAGAGAGAGAGAGAGCTGTAGAGTAGGTGCCCTCCCTCGATGAGTCTTTGGACTCCCTGGAGGTGTCACATAATAATAATATGGCTGGGATGTATTCATGACTGTAATCCATGTGTGTTCACAGGACCGGTTTGCCTGTTCTGGGGAATAAAAAACCCGAGTTTTTGGGTGAAACCCCCCCCCCCACCTCCATATGAGACTGGCTAACCCACCTTTTGTCAAAAGAGATCAGATAAATGTTCCTCAATTCACCAACGGGAATCGAACAAGTCTTTGTCTATACTCACTGAGCTATGGAGGCTCTTGTAATGGTGTAGAATTCTATTTATTTATCTGATAACCCTTTAATGTATGGGATAGCTATGGTTTTATTGTAATCTATATCATACGCATTTTTTTATGAAGTTTTATGAAGAACTTTATTGATTAGTATTTTTGCTATAGTCATTATTTATAAATGTATTGCTAATAATTTGTAATTCTTGTAGGAGAACTTGTTCATTAGAGCAAATTGTTATAGCTCTGTTTTTGAGGATGTTAATGATGACTCCATGTTTTTATGAAGGGTGGTGGTACAACTAACAATATTAAGAAGAAAAAATATTTTAAATTACTTAAGTCTGTGACTTCTGGGCGATCAGCCACTGTTAAAAAACTTTACTCCTGCTCTCTCAGAATATATGGGTTCCCAAAAGTACACAAACATAATGTTCAACTTTGGCCAATAGTTGAAGATATAGACAGCTTTAATTATTGCCTAGCTAAGAAATTAGTATCCACACTCAAGGAGTTGGTACTGTAGGTCATTCCCTCTCCTATATAAAGAACACACAATACTTCATAAACAAAATTAAAAACATAATGCTCGATTAGTCAGTTTTGATGTTTCTGCCCTTTTCGCACGTCCCAATCAGTGACAATTTTTCTCTTTGGGGGGGGGGGGGTGGGGGGGGGGGGGGGTGGGGGGGGGGGGGGGTGGGGGGGGGGGGGGGTGGGGGGGGGGGGGGGTGGGGGGGGGGGGGGGTGGGGGGGGGGGGGGGTGGGGGGGGGGGGGGGTGGGGGGGGGGGGGGGTGGGGGGGGGGGGGGGTGGGGGGGGGGGGGGGTGGGGGGGGGGGGGGGTGGGGGGGGGGGGGGGTGGGGGGGGGGGGGGGTGGGGGGGGGGGGGGGTGGGGGGGGGGGGGGGTGGGGGGGGGGGGGGGTGGGGGGGGGGGGGGGTGGGGGGGGGGGGGGGTGGGGGGGGGGGGGGGTGGGGGGGGGGGGGGGTGGGGGGGGGGGGGGGTGGGGGGGGGGGGGGGTGGGGGGGGGGGGGGGTGGGGGGGGGGGGGGGTGGGGGGGGGGGGGGGTGGGGGGGGGGGGGGGTGGGGGGGGGGGGGGGTGGGGGGGGGGGGGGGTGGGGGGGGGGGGGGGTGGGGGGGGGGGGGGGTGGGGGGGTCTCCCGCGCTGAGTCTACTGACTCCATGGAGATACCCGTAATAATAATAATAATAATAAATGGCAAGTGTGGTATAAGTTCTCATCACTTGCCATAGTATCTCCCATAATGCAAAGCACATCTCCTTGTTGACATATATCATGCTATGCATCAAGGGAAGGGCCACTACCCAGACCGGTTTCGACCTTTATTGAGGTCTCATCAGTGGGAGCCAGACCCAGTGGTAGTGATACCAAGGTGGAAGTAATGGAGACGTCATCGAAGTCATATTGTGATGTCTCTCTCATCATAAGAGATGAGAACTTATACCACACTTACCATGAGTTGCCCCAGTTCTGAAGATACTTCAGGTGCAAACTTTGTTTGCTTACACTTGGATAAAGGATTAAACTAAATATATAATTTATAGTCTAACCAAGTGAAAAAACTTCCAACATTTTTCTCTAATCCAGAGTTATTTAATAATAAGGTGTGACACCTTTTGGCAACTCATATAAGTAAATATGATTTCTCCATTACTTCCACCTTGGTATCACCACCACTGGGTAGTGGCCCTTAATACATAGCATTATGCATGTCCACAAGGAGATGTACTTTACATTATGGGAGATACTAAGGCAAGTGATGAGAACTTATACCACACCTATCACGCATTGCCCCAGTCCTGAAGATACTTCAGGCACAAACTTTGCTTGCTTACACTTGGATAAAGGATTAAACTAAATATATAATTTATAGTCTAACCAAGTGAAAAAACTTCCAACATGTGTTAACATTTTTCTATAAAAGATTGTCAAAATAACATAAAGAATGAGAAAGATGTAGTGAGATTTGAGTACCCTGCCTTTTGAATAGGATTTCAGTGAGAATCAACCCGAGTATAAAGGCCTGTACAAGTCTTCTGAAAAACCAGAAAATTGTAGGTTGATGTAGGTTTTAGCTGAAGTAACTAGAACAGGATTACTTATGGGTGAGTCTTTGGTGAATGATGCAGTAATAAATAGTATGGGAGTGATTGGGAGTCAACAAAATAAAACCACAAGAGGTTGTAGATGAAACGAGATGCCGTGAGAGTGGGGGGTTAAGTAAAAGAGTGTTGAGTAATGAAACTGGGAGAGTCATGCTGAATAGCGTAGAAAATGAGTCCATGAGTGATGCTTATGTGGACTTGAATGAAGTTAAGGGTGGTAAGATATGTGGTGATTCTATGATTAAGGGTATGGAGAGTGGTATGCCTGAGGATTGCTTGGCTGGTGGGACAATAGAAAGAGTAGCTTTAGCAATAAAGAGAGGGCATGATGCAGACAAGATGATAGTTATGGTGAGTACAATGACCTGAGTGGTGGTATAAATTGGGTAGCAAAAGATTTAAGAACATTGTTAGATATTGTGAAGAGGAAAAGTGTCAATGGGAGGATAGTGTGTGTGTAAACTGCAAAGTACTAACTATATTTATTTTTAGTTAAGAATATATTGACTGTTTTAGCTATCTTACATTAGCTTTCATTGTTGTACTTTTTAAAATTTTCTGTTATTGTATACTTAAGATGCTATGAAACTTACGAGAAAATTCTACAGATAAATAAATTTTGACATGACTTTCTTTTTTTTTTTTTTTATAGCTTGTGATTAACTCAATATTTCAATTCCAAAATAAAACATTTAAGCTATTTTCCCCTTTATATATGCCACTGAATAGTTATCAGTAAACCTATAGTACATTTGTACCGTGGGTGGACTAAGAATATTTTTTTTCCATTTTTATCAATTTCATTATTATTGTTATTATTATTTTATTTTTTGTAATAGATATTTGTATTATTTTTGTTTATAAGTTATTTATATATGGGCTAACATCACTACAGCAATCACCAAACATGTAGTCATTTTTCTTAATTATTATTATTACATGAAACCTCCAGAGAGTCCAATGACTTATCAAGGGAGGACACCTACTCTACAACTCTCTGCCTTCAACAATTACAACAAACTGCAATAACTACAATCATCATATACACCCATGCCATCTACTGCCCACCACCACTAGTATTTTCACAGACAATCACAAACATCCATGCCCATGCAGGATTCGAACCTGCAACATTTTGGCTGGACAGTGGATATGCTAACCATTCGGGCAACCTGGCCTGAATAGGATGGCTTGCACTTTGTCGTTTTCATAAATACCTCCCTTGCATTCCTTCTCTTTATTTTTTAGTTTTTTTTTTTATGTAGCAAAATATTAACATGTTCAACAGTATTTGCATATTACATATCCCTTATGTAATATGCATATAATTGCATATTACAAATAGCTATTACAGGTATCCCTTGCTTAATGCAGGATTTGAATAATGCAGCGAAATTAATTGCGACAATCCCTTTATATACACAGCAAGTTTTAATTAACACGCTTTTAAATTTACCACGCAAAAACATGCAAGCCTCGAGGAGTGTTTCCTGGCTGAGAGAAAGAAAGTCTTGAGCATGATGATGTCATTCCTTCCATTAAGCATTAAGAGTGGGTGTATTACAAGCTCCAATTATTCTGCTGTATTTACAAATTACGTTCTTCATAAATTTTTTCATCAAAGAAAGAATTTCATCCAAATTCTCTTAATGATCTGTGTGAGGATGTGAAAGTTTTATTTTTTCCACCAAATATGACATCATTGCTACAACCCATGGACATGGGCGTCATTGCAACTTTTCAAAGCATATTTTCTTAAAAATGCGATTATGCTCCAAGAATTTTGGAAACGTTTTAACATTAAGCATGCAATTGAAAACATTCATGATTCGTGGGAGCTAGAAGACAAGTGTCTTCTAGCTGAATGAAAGCTGTTGGTAAAAACCTTTTGCCAGAATGCACTAATGACTTAGGTGGTTTTCAGGATCCTGTGAACAACGTGGTTGAAGAAATCTTTGCAATTGGTGAAGACCTTGGTTTTGATAGTGTTGATGCAGAAGATATTAAAGAATTATTGGATTCAAATTCAAAAAGATTTCGGTGACAACGGTCTTCTTGAAATTGAACAACAACACGCATATGAAGACAACAAACAAATAGAATGTGAAGATGAGGTTCCAAAGGAGATAACAATCAAAGAACTGGATGGAATATTTTGCAGTTTAGAATTGCTTAAGCAGCAAGTAATGGATATGGATCCAGATGTTAATTGAAGAATGCTTGTTTGATGAAGTCTAGAGAGTCATTCTGCTTGTTATCATAGAATTTATGCTGATAAGAAAAAAACTAAAACTCTTCAAACAACTCTTGATAACTTTTTTTTTTGATAAAAAAATTCAGTAGCTAATGTAGATACAAGCATTTATAAACATTTACTTTGCATTCATTTTTTATCTTTCCTAAAAGAGTACCATATAAAACGAATTATTAATACAGTAATCGATCATGGACGAATTGTAATTTTTACCATTGATTATTAGATTTGATTAACACGATTTTGATATACGCGGTAACATCGAAGGATTAATTAATCGCGTTAATCAAGGGATACTGTACTATTATATCATGGCACCCCCAAGGAGTTCAAAGACTCATCGAGGGAGGGCACCATCTCCACCATTATCATTGTCTACATCAATGCCATCTATTGCCCACTGGTGTTTCTGTCTGTAAATTGCATGTGTTCTAAAGGCCGATTTGTCTGTATGGCACAGTTTTCCTTGATGTTCATATGAACTGCATGAAATGTATCAGTAATAACAATTAACAATATCCATAATATGAATTAATTACTTAATTAACTCATGTTACTTAATAATTAATTAATTATTGTTATTATTATTATATTATAGATCTCCATGGAGCTACACTACATATTGTGGGAGGCCCGTGTTAGACAACACAAAGTCTATTGCACCACTCCTGAAACCCATTCACCATGTGCACATTCACCACACTATCAGGCAATGAATTCCATGAATTCTCACTCTCCTACACACCACTCCCTTTCACAACTTCCAGGGATGGACTCTTATTCTTATTCATTAAAATGAAAATAAAACTTTATTTAGCATTGATCCCATAAATATTCTTCGGTAGTTTAAATGTCTCAATTGTCACACCACTAAACGCTGCAGTTTGCATGCCCTCAGTCTATCCTCATAACTAACATTGTAAAGTCCTGATATCATTTTTATTATCCGCCTTTATATATCTCTCTCCAAGTTTAATTTATCCTCTTCAAATCCAGGTGATCAGATCTGATCATGTGTGGTCTATTCAGGGGTTTATACAATGGAATTGCCACTCTTTCTTAGTACTGCAACAATCCTCTGGGTACTCTTCACTGCTTTTGCAATGTCTCCCCAAAACTTCAAACTTTTATCAACTGTAGATACTCTAGAGATGTGATAATGCATGGCATCATGCAGAGTTAAAAAATAGAGTCTGGAGGGAATAATAATAGGTATAGAAATAGCAATTCATTGATATTTATACAAATTCCAGGAGTATCAGGAATAAAGGAGATGAAACAGTGGCATGGATAGCCTCAATCAATCCAAAGGTAATTGAAATCAGTGAAACATAGTTGAATGAAGATGATATACTGACAAGAATATAAATATAAGGGTATAGTGTATTTTAGCAGAAAAGAAAGGACAAATGCTGTGGTGGAGTATTGCTTACGATAAGTGACGAGTTGTGTCCTCTCGGAGTGGAGGATTTGGAGGGAAATTATTATTATTATTATTACCCAAGGCCCCATAGAGTCAAAGACTCATCTAGGAGTTCCTTTTATCATACAAACTGCTCATCATACCGTGCTTTAAACACATTCAAATTCTCTGCAGACACCACACTCGCAGGCAAGGCATTCACAATTCTGCATGAAAAAAACCTGCTTCTCACTCCCCTACTCATACCCTCTTTATACACTTTCCAGGGATGACCTCTGGTTCTCCTCTGATCTCCCACTATTTTCTGTAGAACCTCTCCAGCACTGATCCTATAATAACTCCTTACTAACTTGTAGGTCTCTATCATATCTCCCCTCTTCCTCCTGTCCACCAGACTCTGCAAGTTGCATCTTCTCAATCTTTCCCCATACTCGAAATTCCAGAGGTTAGAAATTACCTTAGTCAGCCACCTCTGGACCCTTTCCAACATCTCTTTGTCCTTCTGAAAACCACGTGATGACTAAATCTGGGCACAATAGTCCATGTGTGGCCTAATCAAAGCCTTATACAACAGAACAAGAATCTCCCTACTTCTACAAGTCAGTGTCCTCTGCATCATTCCCAGAAGCCTTTGTGTTGTCTTCACAATTTTGGCTATGTGTCCCCTAAATTTCAGATCCTTATCCACTATCACCCCCATATCTCTTATATCCTCCACCTCCGACGATATATCTTCACCAAGCATAAATTCTGCATCCCTTTTTTGTTTTCCAAATTTTAAAACCGTACATGTTGCAACATTGAACTCACATCTGGTTTTGAGAATATATGGTGGGAGGGGGGAGGGGGGTATTTGGGGAGATTTTGCTATACGCAAGGAAATTCAGAGTTTGAGGACCAATAAATATTTATGCTATTGATTTTGATTTTGGCAAGTACAAAATGAGTACTCATTCTGGGAGATTTTAACTATAGCAACCTAACTTGGGAAGAGAAAAAAGCATGTAGTAGAAGAAAGAAGAGGCTCAAGAGTTTTGGATTTCATTCTGCCATCACAGGACCTGCGTACAATAAAAGAGAGTGACCATATGGTCTTGACTTGGGAGGTGTGAGTAGACATGTGGAAATGCTGAGAAGAAAGGAATGTATGTAGAATTATAACAGGTGGTAATAATAATAGAAAATTAGCTTGGGCCAATCCCATGGATAAATATGAAGAGCGAGATATAACCACTGCATGGAAACTAGTGAGAAATTACAATGAGTGAAAAAGAGAATATATTTGGTGTAAAGTGGATGATTAATGACATGAAATGTCGACTGTATATGAAAAGGAGGTTATAGAAATCGTGTAAGGAGAGAGGTGGGGAACCGCTGCATGAGGAATATAAGACTCAGACTAAGAAACTAGAATGGTTAAATTAAAGATGTCAAGAAATTATATTCTTGTATAACTCTCTCTGTCCTAGTGTAAGCAAGCAAAGTTGTTTGCTTACACCTGGATAAAGGATTAAACAAGAATATAATTTCTTTTCATCTTTAATTTAATTTATAACCAAGTGAAAAAACTTTCAATGACTAGCATGGTAAGGAAGGGAAAACTTAAATATGAGAAGAGATTAGCCCTGAGATGCAAATAAAATTCAAAGGAATTCTTTCATTACGTGGTTAGTAGGAGGAGTAATGATTGTGGAAGAATGACATTGCTAGATGAAAATGGGAGTAGGGTGACTGATGCAAAAGACATAGTAGAGTTGTTTAATTATCACTTTATTGGCATATTTCATCCTGGAAAAGAGGGTTTTATTACTAGAGGGAAAAGGAGGATTCAAGAATTGGAAGTACAAGAGGAGAGTGTATGTTACAAATAATTTACGAAGTTCTATGGATGTCGATAAGGCAATGGAGTTGGATGGGACTTCGGCATGTGATTTTAGAGAATGTGCTAAGGAATTGGTGGCTCTGTTGACTTGGCTTTTCAATGAGAATCTGTCTATGGGAAAGGTGCTCAAGGAGTGGAAGGAGGATAAGATAATCCCATTCCATAAAGGTGGTGGTAGAATGGAGGTATCAACAATGACAGAGGAAATACAAAGTGGCCTATAATTTATGAATTTGGAGAAATTAGTGGAGGATCATATACAGCATTGGGCATATGAGGGTGGTATTATCTGGGAGGGTGAGCATGGATTTGTTAAAAGGTTTTAGTAATCTAATTGCCTTTTACGATAGTCATATGAAAGTAATAAAAACAGTTGCTACGGATTTTTTTTTTTTTTTTTTTTTACAAAACCATTTGGCAGAGTGCTATCTGATATTTAAGTTAAAGCACAAGAGTTTGGATATCAGGTTAGTTAATTGGATTGGGGATTGGCTGGCAGATAGGTATCATACAACTCCCTTGTACACAGCTTTCTGATAGGTATCAGCAGTGGTGTAGCTAGAACTTTGGCTGTCCAGGGCGATCCCTGAGTTTGCTGCCCCTGTCAATTCACACCAAAAATACAACAAAAAGTCAAAACGACATATAGGGAAATAAATTAAAACGCTATGTTTATTTTTGAAGTAAAACTTTAATTTCAACATTCTAAAATGTTATTTTTCTTGCTTTTCTGTTAGCAAAATTGATGATATTGTTGAAGTCTATTTCATAGTAATGTAGGTAATTCTTAATCAATTTTATTTAGAAAAACTCCTCTCACAACTAGCAACACTTACAGCAATTGAGGAAAATTCGCTGTAGTATTAAAATAGTTGGAACTGAGTTCTTGAGACTGTGTTTTAGAATTAACTGCAAAAGTTCAAAAATGTTCAATTGCTACCTGGGGTGGACCCCCCCCCCTCTAGCTATGCCTCTGGGTATCAGAGAGCTGTGTACAAGGGAGTTGTATCAATGAAGCAGAAGGTGGGATCCCTCAGGTCTCAGTATTGGGAATCTTATTGTTTAACCTTATATCAATAACACTGTCAGTGGATTGCAGGTAGACGTTCCATTGTTTACAGAAGATGTGAAGCTGGGAAGGGTTATTAATAATATTAATAATAGTTCCAGTATAGTAGTCCTTCAGGAGGATTTGAATAAGTTGGACAGATTGGCAAATAAATATGGTTTCAGTTTAATGCACGACTAAATATAAGGTCTTGAAGTTTGGGATCCATCAATGGTAAGAGGAAAGTGACCATGGGGGTGGTGATTGATAGAAATTTGAAGTTTAGGGGACTTATCACAAAGGTAGTGAATGTAACCTAGAGGATTGCTGCAATACTGAGAAGGGCACTGACCAGCAGAGATAGAAGAATTGTGGCTCCATTGTATAAAGCCCTGAACAGGCCACATCTGGATTATTGTGCTCAGTTCTGGTTACCAGGATTTGAAAGAGATAAATTAACCTTGGAGAGGGAGTGAAGGTGGATAACAAAAATGATATCAGTGTACAATGGTTGCTATGGGGGATGCACAAATTGCAGAATTTGTTCAGTAGTAAGAGAAGTGATATGATCAAGGCAGTTCAATTGTTGTGGAGTAGTTACAGGATTCACACTGTGGGGTTCTTTTCTGTGGTAGATTAAGAGGAAGGAGCAAGGACAAGAGGTCATCCCTGGAAGTTACAAATGGAAGTGGTGAATAAGATCATGAGGATTTTTTTTTTTTTACTGAGAGTGGTTAGATCATGGAATGGATTGCCTGAAAGGGTAGTGAGAGCACGAACAATGAATGAGTTTAAGGAATGATATGATAGGTTGTGTTATTTAATTTAGGCCTCCCACAATGAGTCTTATGACTCCATGTAGGTCCTGAATAATAATATCACCTCAAGATCACATGCTTCCTCTAGAACAGATCCACAGTATGCAGCCTCCCATCATGGATCCCAAATTTTGAAGCCCTTGCATTTAATTGCATTAAACTGAAATTTCCTATTCATTTGTCCATCTGTCCAGTTTCTTTAAATCCTCCTGAAGTGCTATCACACTGGCACTGTTTCTAATAACCCTTCCAATCTTTTTATGTTGATTGGTAGACAGTGCATGTAGATGGTGGAGAGTTAGTGTTGGTGAGCAATAAGACAGCAGACGTAACATAGTGAAATTGTGATTTGCATAAATGGCATTGAAAAACTAATTCATGATATGCAAGCAGAGTTGGCAAAGATGAGGCAAAAAATTAAAAATATGAGGAATGAACTGAGAAGAATTATTGATTTGCATGGGAATGTGAGGAAGAATGGGAACAGAAGATTTGAGAGTGACAGTGTATGGAAATTCAATGATAAGAGGTGTGGTGAATGAAAAAGTACACAAGGTCTGTTTTCTGTTAGGTAGAATGAGCAGGGTGGTTGAAGCATTGGATAAGAGGAGTACTCGAGCAAAAGCATTGGTAGTTGTAGTTGGCATGAATGATCTGACTGGTAACAAGAAGAAAGTAAGGAGAGATGTCATGAGGCTGTTAAGGAAAGTGAAAGATAACAGTGTGTTGCCCAGGTATAATAATGATGAGTGGAGAAGGTGAAACAAAGATTTTGAATGGTATGCTAGAAGAGTTGTAGCAGGAAAAAAGAGTTTATTTTGTGAATGTGTGGGATGAGTTGGAGGGATGCATAGAGCTGTATAAAAGAGACAGGCTACATTTGAATGGATTTAGTGTGAGTCAGTTAAAGAAACTGTTGCTGCAAGAGAGAATGACTGAAGGGAATGTAAGACATGATGAAAAAAGCAGTGCTGAGGAAGAGCAGGGGAGTAAGGTGAGCAAATTTGTGAATGGAGAGGTGAGTGGTGAAGAAAGTGGTGCAAGTGAAGAGAATAAGAGAGAAGGAACACAGAACGTCAAGGTGCACAAGGAGACACTTCATGAAAACTGTGGATGATGGCTTCAAGAGTAGATGTGCAGGTGATGTTTAGGTCTGGGGGAGGAGTGTAGTAGAGGAGTCATCCGAGAAATGGGATTAGTGGGACTTGTTATAGAAACAGAAATGAGCTAGTGTGTATGTTTACAAATGCTAGAAGTATTGAAAACAAGGGAGAATGAAATTGTAGCTTGATAGAGTTCATTCACCCAACAATTGTCAGTATAAGTGAGGCATGATTGAACAAGGATGACATTCTGACAGGAATAGAGATGGAGGGATATATATAGTCTTGCATGAAGACAGACAAAGCAAAAAGTGAGTAGGATTGTGTTATTGATGATGGCAGAGGAGTTGTGCTCATCCAGGGTGGAGATGCCAGGAGCAAATATGACAGTGGTTTTGAAGCAGAGTGTGAAGTGGACAGGATGAAATGTTTGGTAGGGTGTTCCTATAGACCTGGTAATGTCGATGGCAATGAGAAGAAAATGTAGAGGCCACACGTGGATTGGGGGTCTTAAATTTGATTATCTCATCAGAAGATATTGTTGTAAATGAAATGTCAGATCATCCTCCAGTTGGTGAAAGTGACCATGAAGTGATCACTTAAGTGGTGGCCAGCCATATCAGTACTTTTGTGAGAAAGAGTTATATCTGGAACTATAAGGCAGGTTATTATGGCAAACTCAGGAAGCAGCTTGCAGCAATATCATGGAATGAGGAATTGCATGGGAAGGAAATCAGTGCTGCTTGGTCTCTACTCAGGAATTATTCTGCAGAGTCAATGACTGAGTATTCCGAAGGTCAGGAGATTAAATAAGGTAGGTGTAAAATGGATGACTGAAGAGGTTAAGCATTCAATCGGTAAGAAAAAGGCATTGTGAAAATGGGACAAGATGAGTGAAAACAATCAATTACATGAGGAGTACAAAGAGCAAGCAAGGAAAGTGACTCGCTTAGAAAGGTTAGCAAAAGTGTTGTATGAGCAGCAGTTAGCAAATGTTGCTAAAAGAAATTATTGTTATTATTATTATCATCATCTGACCGCCAGGGAGTCAAAGACTCGTCATTGGAGATACACACTGTTACACACAATGCTCATCCAACTGTGCCTTAAACTGATTCAATGTGCCTACACTCACAATGCACTCAAGCAGTGCATTCTACTCACTAACCACACTCCATATAAAGAACCTGCTACTCACTCCTCTACTCACACTATCCTTATAAAGTTTCCAGCAATGGCCTCTTGTTCTCCCCCCCCCCTCCATTCTATGAAAAATCTCTTCCATGTCAATCTAATAACAGCCCCTGACTAGCTTATATGTCTCAATCATATCTTTTCTCCCTCTTCCGAGTGGGAGGGGGTGGGATATGATAGAGATATTTATGAGGCTTTGCAACTTATATTCTCTCAATGTGTCCTCATACCCCATATTCCAAAGACCACTTGACCACCTTCGTGAATCTTCTCTGGACCCTTTCCAACATATTCTTGTCACATGAAAATCCACCAACCAAATATGTGCATAATAATCCATATGAGGCCTAATCAAGGCCTCATATGGAAACAGCTGCATATCACTAGTTAAACACCTCCCAATATCAATAACATACAAATTGAACAACAGTGGTCCTAAAGCCAACCCCTGTGGTACACCACTGGTGACCTATTTCTTTTAGGATACTTC
This sequence comes from Typopeltis vanoorti, assembly GCF_054136105.1. NCBI lineage: Eukaryota > Metazoa > Arthropoda > Arachnida > Uropygi > Thelyphonidae > Typopeltis > Typopeltis vanoorti. The sequence continues at coordinate 58,880,503 of NC_143555.1, read as the reverse complement.
ACCCCCATAATACAACTTTCTGATACCTATCTGACAGTCAGTCACTGATCCAACTCAGAAGTCTGTTATCCACTCCCATCTGTTTCAATTTATTTAACAGTTTGTTGTGTGGTAGTCTATCAAAAGCTTTTGCAAAATCCAAGTACACCACTGTATATGCATCTCCCCTGTCCACGGTATTTGTCACCTTGTTATACTATATAATTTAGATAAAACATGGTCTCCCTTTAACAAACCCATGCTGATAAACACAGAAATACTGCTGTTATCAATCCATTTTTGGATCCTATTTCTCACCAATCTCTCCAGTATCTTCAACCACAACTCCAGATTATATAGATTGGCCTATAATTTGAAGCTATATCCTTATCACCATTATGCAGTGGAACCATTTTACCCTCCTTCCACTCCCTTGAAACCTGTACTGTTGTAAGCCTCTTATTAAACAGGTATGCCAATTCCCTAGAACATTCCATTAAGATGCATGGTGATCCTAGGGAGTTTTTCAATGTGCAGCCAGTAGAAGGAAGAATGATTATGGGAGAATGATAAACACTGAAGAGGATATTGAAGAGGAAAATGAGCAGTTCATTAAAATATTCCATCCTTATGATTGTAACATAATGCAGAAATTGAGAGCAGTGGGAGGGGTAGAAAACTACTGATGGGTGAGTGAGCAGGGGGTATATGAGGAAATGAGTAAACTTGATGGTATATCACAGCTTGTCTTGAGGAAATGTTTCAGGGAGTTAGCAACACCTTTAATTTACATTTTCGACATGAGTCTTAGATTAGCCCAGGTCTCAAAGGAATAGAAAGATGGCAAAATTTTCTCCTTCATAAAGGAGGTGATAAGACTAAGGCTTCAAATTATAAGTCAATCTGCTTGCCTGGAGTTGTTGGTCAAGGTATTGGAGATGGTAGTGAGGACAAGGATTCAGAACTGGGTGGACAGTAGTAGAATTCTCTTTAATGGACAGCATGGGTTTGCTAAAGGAAGATCGTGTTTTAGCAATCTGCTTACTTATTATAACAAGGTGACAACATTGGACAAGGGAGATGCATATACAGTAGTATATTTAGATTTTGCAAAAGCTTTTAATAGATTACAACATGACAAATTAATAGTTAAATTAAAACAATTGGGTTTTGATAGTATATTGGTATGCTGGATTACAGATTGATGTCTGATAGGTATCAGTTGGTTATATATGAGGGTGATATCCCAGAAAAGGAAAGTCACTAGTGGCTTGTTTTGGGGCCATTGTTGTTTAATTTGTATATAAATAACATTGGAAAGGGCTTAAATAGTGACACAACAGTTATTTGCAGATGATGCAAAGTTGGGGGGAGTTATGAGAAGTAGAGCATATGTTGTAGCTTTGCAAGAGGACCTAAATACATTGTCTGAATGGGCGCAAGTGTGTGTGTGTGTGTGTGTGTGTGTGTGTGTGTGTGTGTGTGTGTGTGTGTGTGTGTGTGTGTGATGTCAGTTTAATGTTAGAAAGTGTAAGGTTTTAAAATTTGGGACGTGTATGAGGATATTTTGATTGATGGGGATATTTTGGAAGAGATGAAGGATTTAAGGATGGTGATGGACAGACACTTCAAATTTTGTGGCCATTTTGCTAAAATTGTGAGGACGACAAAGTGGATTATGGAAATGATGCAGAAGTAAGGATATTGTTTTTTTTTTTAATGATCCCATTATAGAAGACTTTGATTAGGCTGTATATGGATTACTCTGCACAAGGTTTTCAAAAGGATGATGAGATGTTGGAGAGGGCCCATAGACAATTGACTAAGTTCGTATCTGGTCTTTGGAATATGAGGACAGATTGAGAGAATGCATATTACAGAGGCTAGTGGATAGAAGCAAAGAAAATGAGATTTTTCATAGAATATCTGGAGATGAGGGAGAACAAGAGGCCATCCATGGAAGCTGTATAAGGTGAGTGTGAGGAGTAGATATTTTGCCTGGAGAGTGGTGAGTGATTGGAATGCATTGCAGAGTGTGTTGAGTGCAGAGAAAGTGAATGCATTTAAGTTGAGCTATAATGATCTGTGCATATGAGAGTGGAACCTCCCACAATGAGTCTCTTTACTCCAAGGAGATTGTTGATAATAATAATAATTATCATCTGCAAATAACTGAATATCTCTCTGCAATGCAGTGACAATATCAATGAACATAAAGATTAAAAAACAAAGGCTCCAATTCTGATCTTTGTGGAACTCCACTTGTAACCTTCCTTTTCCTTGATACTGCTCTGCCTTTCATAATACACAACTCTCTGACACCTATCAGACAGGCAATTTCAAATCCAGTTCACTAACCTGATGTGTTGTTGCAACTTACATATTGACTTATCATGTTGCACCCTATCAAATTCCTTTGTGTGTGTGTGGGGGGGGGGGAATGGCTGTAAAAAATGCCTTTTCCTCAACAACCGCCCTTGTCACTTTATTGTAAAAGGTAACAAATTACTAAGACAAGAGTGCTCTTTAGCAAATCCATACTGATCTTCAAAGATAATACGGCCCTCATCTGCCCAATTTTTATACAATCTCTCATTCTGTAGTTGTTAATATTCTCCAGAATATTAACAACTACAGAATAAATGCAAATTGGTCTATAGTTTGATGCCTGCATTCTATCACCACTTGTATACAGTGACATTTTCTTACCCTCCTTCCACTCACTGGTTACTTTCCCAGTAGCTCAGATTCTCACTGAAGAGCCAAATCAATGGAAATGTCAGTGCCTTAGCAGATTCGTTTAAACCACTCAGTGAAATCCCATCCTGTCCCACTGCCTTAACGACTTCCAGAGTACTTATTATTTGAAACATATTCTCCTTATGCACTTCTACACCTTCAACTCTTACCATCCTACCAGGAGTAAAACCTGCTTTTCCAAGATGATATGCCCAATAAAATTTACTATGTCCAATTACAAATAACATTTTTACTATGTCCTTTGCTTTGGTCCCTTAATTAATTAATTTATCACACATCTGACATTTAAAAACACAGTGAACGATCCACAATTATACCAGCTATTGACAAACATACCACAATGAAATTATGCTATAATAATCTTCCTCAGTCCTAACCTATTGAAAATATTAATGAATGCTAAACTAGTTACTCTGTTATGAGTTAACACACAAACACATCCATATACTTTGTACTATGTTGTTATTATCCTTGAATGTCTATATTCAGAGACTGCACTATCCAAAATCAACTATAGGTTTCATTATCATTTCATGGACATATAAGTCAACCTAGATATAGACATTCAACAGGGTGAACTGATACATTTTTGGTAAACCGATACAGACATAAAAAGACTAGACCACAGATACGAAGGTTCTGAGAAAAATTAGGGAAGTAAACAGTTGGTATAAATGGCAGAATCATATTAAAAATTATGATTTTTAGAAAGGAACTTGACATTGTTAGCATTCAAGAATGTGTCAGCAGACCTTATCTAAAGTGGTATAAAGCCATTTAAATAGAATGAGTGAGGAAAGGTAGCAGAATAGGTGTTTGATGACAAGATGGCAGTACAATGACCCACAGGAAGGCCAAGGTGTAGGTGAATTGATTCATTCAAAAGTGCTTTTGAACCATGAAATGTTAGACATGACAATATTGGAATGCTGACATGTAATAAACTAATTTGGAGGCAAATTGTAGAACTGTAATATTTTTTCATTCATTCGCTCTCTCTGTCTCTCTCTCTCTCTCTCTCATATATATAAAATATTTTTTTTTTACTATAATACATTTAATTATGCCAATGCAGTTAGCCTAGTGGTTATGCACTTGGCAACCATATGCCTGGGAGAGGAGTGTCCTGGGTTCGATTCCCATTGCTGACATGAGGAGCTTAAGGATCTTTCTCAGACATAGCCACGTTAGCCAGTCTTGGGAGTGGACAGCAGGGTTTTTCTCCCCAGTTTCTCTGGGGTTTTTCCTCCTGCAAGCAGGCAAACTGGCCTCATGAACACACACAGCTACAGCCATAGAATATAACGGGAGGTGTAGGGCTAGTCACCTTATCCTCGGGATGGGTACGACTTAGGACTTAAGATAGCTCTGTAACAAGCCAGTAGACCTAAACACATAGAAGGGAGAAGAAAATGTGAATAAGCTAGATATATGGGAAAATGAATGGGGATGTCGGTTTAATGCAGCAAAATGTACGGTCTTGAGGTTTGAGACACATCGATGGGACGCTGCATACTCTATGGGAGGAGTTAAACTGGAGGAAGTAGGGGAGACAAGAGATCTGGGGTTGATGATTGATAGAAACATGAAATTTAGGGGACATATTGGAAAGGTAGTGAAGGTAACACAGAGGATTGCTGCAATAATGAGAAGGACACTGACCTGCAGAGATAAACGGGTTATCATTCCGTTGTATAAGAACCTGATCAGACCACACTTAGACTATTGTTCTCAGATGATGGATACAGACATGGATGTGTGAATGTACAATAAAGAAAGAATTGAGATGGCCAAGAATGAGGAAGCAACATTTAGGTCTGGGAGAGGTGCAAGATCAGTGATGATGGAGGAATCGCATCTGAGAAATGTTGTTATGGTCCCCAGGATTTGAAGGGGATAAATTAACTGCGGAAAGGGTACAGAGGTGGATAACAAAGATGGTTTCAGGACTGTGCAATGTTAGTTATGAGAATCAGCTGAGGGAGTGTGGACTGCAGAGTTTGATGGATAGAAGGCGAGGTGATATGATTGAGACCGTTAAACTGTTGAGAAGTGGTTACTGGGTTGACACTGGGGAGTTCTTTCACTTGGTTGAACAGCAGGAAGGAATGATGACAAGAGGCGATCCCTGGAAGTTACGAAAGGAAACTGTGAGCAAGAGGGTGAGGAGTGGTTTCTTTGCATGGAGGGTGGTTGAGCCATGGAATGCACTGCCTGATGGAGTGGCAGGAAAGAGAACGGTCAATGCATTTAAGGAGTGCTATGATAGACTTTGTGTTTACTAGGAGGGACCTCCCTCGATGAGTCTTGATAGACTTGTGTTTCTTAGAAAGGACCTCCCACGATGAGTCTTTTGACTCCATGGAGGCGTGAATAATAATAATAATAATAAAGCGTCCGCGCAGTTAGCCTAGTGGCTATGCACTTCGCAACCATATGCCTGGGGAAGGAATGTCCTAGGTTCGATTCCCGTCGGTGACATGAGGAGCTGAAGGTTCTTCCTCAGCCATAGCCAAGTTAGCCAGTCTTGGGCGTGGACAGCAGGGTTTTTTCCCCAGTTTATTCTGGGGTTTTTCATCCCGCAAAGCAGGCAAACTGGCCTTGAGAACTTAACACTACGGGGCATAGGGCTGACCACCTTATCCTGTAAACGAAGTGAGGTCCGATGATCAATGAACCCTCGACACCGTAAGGTAAAAGAGGGTATAAAGAAGATGAGATGAGATGAGATAATAATAAGGCTATTTAATTATAGTAAATTATACAGTTTATTAACATATATCTTTTCTGTACTGCTCTGTATTATTATTTTTTATTTCTCTCTCTTTTTATATTTCCTCCTTTCCATCCTTCATATCCCCCAATCTTCCTGGCTTATTCTTCCTAAATATTTCCTTCTAACAGTATGATAGAAAAGATAGTCATTGTATTATCCAAGTATGATAGGGATGAGTTGAGATAGTGAGCAAAGATTATGAATGGTATGCTAGTGGATCTTTGTGAGGAGAAAGGAGATTCATTTTGTGACTGTGTGAGATGAATATTCACCTGATTTAGCACCATGTGAAATTTGGTTTGAATACAAAATGTATTTGGTTTGAGTCAGCTGGAGAAACGTTTGCTGTAAAATAAAGTAATGACTGAGGTGGATGGAAGGCCAAAGCAAGAGGTGATTTGGAAAGTCAGGAAATCAGGGTAGGAGAGCTTGTGAATCGAGAGACAAGTGGCTTGAGTAAAAAGAATGAGAAAGAAGGAATACATGACAGACAAGGAAATGGGGAAGTCAGGGTGGATAGGGAGACATTGTGTGACAAATATGGATGATGGATACAGACGTGGATATGTGAATGTACAATAAAGAAAGAATTGAGATGCCCAAGAATGAGGAAGCAACATTTAGGTCTGGGAGAGGTGCAAGATCAGTGATGATGGAGAAGTCACATCTGAGAAATGTTGTTATGGACCTAGAAATAAGCTAGTATATATGTTCACGAATGTCAGAAGTGTTCAAAATAAGGGAAATTAAATTATTGTGTTTATAGAGTTCATTTGCCCATAAATTTTCATAATATGATTTGGTGAGGATGACATCCTGACAAGAACAGAGATAAAGGATATGATGTTTTTTGTGAAGATAGACCAGTATTTGCCCCTTCCAGGGCAGAAAGGGGCAAGTACATAGTAGCAGAGAAGTTATACTCATTCAAGATGGGGATGCAAGGAGCAAATAGTGGCAGTAGTTTTGAAGCAATATAGTGTGAGGTAGAGGTAGAAAAGATGAAATATTTAGTTGGGTGTTGCTACAGACCTGGTAATAGGGAGTGCAGTAAGAAAGAAATATATAGGCAAATTATTCTGACTAATAAGAAAAGGTTGATCATTATGAGTAATTAATTATGGTTAATATAAATTGGAATAAAGAGACAACAAGTGAGGATAAAAAGAATGGATTACCTTACTTGAGTTTTTGGGAGACCACTTTTGGTAGTATATAACAGAGAATACACAAGGATCAAAGATCTTGGGTTGGATTATCTCATCAGCAGATGTTATTGTAAAATTGCTATTGCAGGTGTAAAAATTTTCCCCAGTTGATGAAAGTGACCATGAAGTGAATACCCAGGCAGCAGTCAGCCATATGAGGACTTCAGTGAGAAAGAGATGTATGTGGAACTTGATTATGACAAACTCAGGAGATGGCTTGCAGCTGTGTCACGGAATGAGGAACTGGATGGAAAGTAGATTAATGCTGCTCACACCCTTCTCAGGAACTGTTTGGTAGCAATGCTTGAATGCATTCCAAATGTCAGTAGTCTGAATAAAGTATGAAATGGAGGAATGATCAGGTGAGACATGGAAGGAGGTATTATGTAGTGGCTTGATAGGGAATTGCGATGTACAAGATGGCAATGAGAGCGGTGATCTAAGAAAGAGTGAGAGCAACTATACAGAGAGAGAAAGTGGTTTGAATGATAAAAAAATGAGGAATTATTTATAGGAAGTGAGATCGCTAGGTTGCACGCAGTGATACAGAATGCGCAGCGGCAATTAGAGCACCTGCAAAACTCTTTCCAGAGTGATTCGGCTAACGGAAATAACCAGTGTAAGAGTGGGCGAGTTTCTGAAATGAAGGAAAGAGTGTTGTATGGTGACTCGTTATTAAGAGGAGTGTAACTAAATCGTACTTACCGGGTGCGAAATTTAAGGATGTAAGTGAGAGTATTAGAGTGCAAAAACAGAGGTTGAAAGAATTAATAATTGTGGCGGGTACGAATGAATTAAAAGGTGATAAATTTTTTATGAGAGAGGACTTGAAAGTATTGTTAAAGGTAGTGAAAGAAAAGAGTGACAGAGTTAGAATGGTGAGTCTGTTGCCGCGGTATGACAGAGTTTAGGAGTTTAGAAGGAGGGCCATAATCGCAAATGACATTATGCGCAGGTTATGCAAACGGTGTGGTGTGGAATAGGTTTGATGGGCGAAAGGACACTTATACAAGATGGATGGCCTGCATTTGAATGGACTTGGTGTGCGAAGACTGGAAAAAGTGTTGCTGAATGAAGTGAAAATGGATGTGCAGAACCAGAGAAACTAGAACTACCAAGGATGGGGGGGGGAGTGGATATGCAGACATCAGTGAGACAGTTGAGCGTAAAAATGTATATAATGTACCTGAGCCAGCACTAAGGACAAAAAATGGGAATGGGACATTTAGAATAACGCATCAAGATAGGGATGGAACAAAGGGATCACTGCATTTCATGTATACTAATGCCAGGAGTATTAGGAACAAGAAGGAAGAATTTTTGGTCTTGATTGGTTCTTCCTGGCCACAGGTTATTGGCATTAGTGAAACATGGCTGACGAAAGATGACATAGTTAGTGGGATAGAATGTGTGTGTAGGTTATAGTGTGTTTAGGAGGGACAGAGAGAATAAAATGGGGGGAGGGGTGTTATTGATGATAGCTGATGAACTGCAACCAAGGAGAATTGAAGTTGTATTGCAGGATAGTGAAAGGAGCTCATTTGAGGCTATTTGGTGTGAGATTGAGACTGGCAGAATGAAATATACAGTTGGGTGCTGCTATAGACCAGGTGATGGAATAGATGGTGGAGATAGTATGCATAAACAAATTGATGAAATGAGTGGAAGGAGGGTAATTATTATGGGGGATTTTAATTATAATAACATTGATTGGAAGGAGGAGAGGACACATGTGATAGGTGAGAGTGATCATAAGGTCTTGACCTGGGAGGTGGCTAAAGGTGTGGAATTTTTGATTAAGACAGGGTATATGTGGAATTACTGTGCTGGCAAGTATGACAAGCTTAGGAGATAGCTTGGATCGGTGCCATGGCATGTACAACTGCAAGGGCTGGACGTCGATAGAGCATGGGAAGTGGTCAAGGAGCATTTACAGGAGGTTATGGCTGATTGTATACCTAGGGTCCGAATAGTAAAACAAGTAGGGGTTAAATGGATGAATAACACCATTAAGCTTGAGCTGCAAAAAACGAAACAACTGTGGAGGGAATTTAAAGAAAAGGGTGACCTGCAGGAACATAAACGGTATAAAGTGCAGGCCATAAGGGTAACGAGTGTGGTAAAAACAGCAAAAGCCGATTATGAAAGGAAACTAGCTATGCAAGCAAAAGAGAATCCCAAACAGTTCTTTCAATATGCTGCAAGCAAGAAAAAAACTGTACATGGCAAAATGATTTTAAGGAATGACGATGGTAAGGAGGTCACTGAACCAGTCGATATAGTGAAATTACTGAGCACGCACTTTGCAAAAGTATATCATCCAGGTGGAAACATTGAAAAAATGAAGGAGCCATCAGTTTATACGGGAATTGTGATGAATGAAGTGGAGGTGAATAGTCTATTACAGAACCTTAATGTGAATACATCTGTGGGATTGGATGGTATACCGGCACGGGTCTTGCGTGAAGCGGCTAAGAAATTATCAGTGCCCTTGACCATGTTGTTTAATCTGAGTCTCGGGTCTGGTTTAGTCCTGAAGGCGTGGAAAGAGGGGAAAATAGTTTCACTGCATAAAGGAGGATCCAAGACTATGGTTGCAAATTACCGACTGATCAGCATATCAGGAGTTGTTGTCAAGGTCTTGGAGAAAGTAGTCAAGAGAAAAATACAGGAATGGATTGATGAAAATGAGATACTGTACAGGGGACAGCATGGCTTTGTAAAGGGTAGATCATGCCTGAGTAACTTGCTCAAGTTTTATAACAAGGTGACGGCTGAACTGGATAAGGGAAATGTGTTTACAGTGATACTGCTGGACCTGGCAAAGGCGTTTGACAGAATACCACATGGAATTATAATCCGTAAACTACAACATATGGGAATGGATATAGGGTTGGTGAGATGGATAGGTGGGTGGCTGATGGAGAGATATCAAAGAGTGGTTATTCAGGAGTGAAGTCCAAAAGACGGCCTGTGACTAGGGGGGGTGCCGCAGGGTTCTGTTCTTGGACCACTGCTGTTTAATCTGTTCATTAACGATATAGGGAAGGATCTAAGTGGAACAGTTCATTTGTTCGCTGATGATGCAAAGTTGGGAAGGGCAATAGTGAATGCAGAAGATGTCAAAGTCTTGCAGGATGACTTTGATAGAATGGAATTCTGGGCTAAGGAGAATGGATGTCAATTTAATGTGACAAAATGTAAGGTTATGCATTTTGGGGTGAAAAGATTAGCAGCAGTATACCACATGGGTGGAACTGTACTCCAAGAGATTGATGAGGCCAGGGACTTGGGAGTGTTGGTGGATAGGGAGATGAAGTTTAGGGGGGCACATTGCGAAAGTAGCCTAAATCAGCTCATCAACTCACTTGGTTGTTGAAAAATACCTTAACGAGCAGAGACAAGCAAGTTATTGTACCTCTGTACCGAGCCTTGATAAGACCTCATCTTGACTACTGTGCACAGATTTGGTCACCTCGATTCCTTCTTGATGGGGAGGAGGTGGAGAGGATCCAGAGGCGAGTGACTAAGATGATAGCAGGTCTATGGAATGAACCATATGAGAACAGGTTGAAGATTTGTGGGTTGCAGAAATTGGTTGATAGGTGGAAAAGGGGAGATATGATTGAGACATTCAAATTGCTAAAAGGATTCTATAAGATTAATTCAGAGGATATTTTTGAGATCAGGACTGGTGGTGGGAGAACTAGGGGACACCTATGGAAGCTGGGCAAGAGTGTGGTTAGCAGTGGTGTTAGAGCTGGGTTCTTTACTTTTAGAGTGCTAAATGAGTGGAATAAGCTGCCAGAGTCTGTTGTGGGTGCTATGACAGTGAGCGAGTTCAAGGCAAGGTATGATAGATACTATGAGAATGTCGTATAGTTGTGTGGACATGATGTTTAGGGCCTCCCTCGATGAGTCTAAGGACTCCCTGGAGTATCCCAAAAAAAAAAATAATAATAATAATAATAATTATGAAAGGAGTGCAAAGAGCATGCGAGAAAGTTGTATGAGCAGCAGTTTGATAATAAGACCAATAAATAAATAAAGATCCTAGAGAGTTCTTTTGATATGTAGTCAGTAGAAGAAAGAATGATTATAGAAGAATGATGTTGGTTGATGAAAACTGTGGAATGATAACCAGTGTGAAGGATATATTTGAGATATTAAATGAGCTATTTATAAGGTACTTCATCCTCATGAGTGTGACAACAAGCAGAACTTGATTGCAGTGGGAAGGGAAGAGTCACAGACGGTGGGTAAGCAGGAGGCATATGCGTAACTGAGTAAACATGATGTAATAAGTCTGTAGTGCTGATAATACGAGGTGTGATCAAAAAGTACAATGAATACAATGATAGTACTGACTATCGGAGGGAGAGAGAAGCTGAGAGGAACCACATGATCTGGTATCCATCTGTCAGTCACATAATTAGTTTCAAGTTTATCAGTTCAACTCGCTTGATTGTAAATACAGTTTTCCTGTACCTGTATTTTGCATCACTGTTGCAAAAATGGTGATCATGTGACTTCAAACCTGAACTTTTTCCAACACATCATAACAGAAGATGAATCTTGGGTGTACAGTTATGATCCTGAGGCTAAGATTAAGAATTCATAATGGAAAACACCCAGCTCAACTCAGCTAAAAAAGGCAACCAATCAATATCCACGTCAGAGTTTTATTGATTATCTTTTTTTGATTTGGAGAGGATTGTGTGGACAGAGTTTTACCTAGTTTTACCTACCTGAATATCATAAAAGAGTACTGCAGCATTTGTGGAATGATGTGTATCAAAAAACATGGCAGAAGCATATGAACAGTTCATGTCACACATCATGACAATGCTCATTGAAACACATCTCTCTTCTTATTCGACGGTTCTTGTCAGGCAAAAAAAATTACAATGTGCCTGCATCTGCCATATTTGCCTGATTCAGCATCATGTGATTTCTGGCTCTTTCCAAAGTTGAAATCATTAATGGAGGTAAAGCATTTTTGCAACAAAATTGAAATGGCTGCAATAGCATATCTAAAAGAACTAAAGAAAGATGTCTTCCAGAACTGTCAAAAAATGGTTAGAACAAGTGTGTGGCAAGCCAATATTGCTCTAAACTTCAGTCTACTCTCAACCATCACTCTCAGATCCTAAATCTGGGGTAATGGTTGACAGTAGACCGTAGTCAGGGCCAGATTAAGACCCATAGAGGCCCTAAGCCCTTAAAAGATTTCGGTGCCCCATATATATGTAATTCAAAATATAAACAATAATAAACCATAAAAAAATTTTTATTTTTCAAAATGAAACAAAACTTATAGTAAGTAAAAACTTAAGGAAAATAATGTTTATTTTTGTATTCAACTTTATTTAGATTTGAAAAGTTTTCTCCTACTTTTTTTAATTGCAAAGTCTTTGACCAGATCCTCAAAATTAATCTTACGTAACATATCTGCTTCTATACTTAGTAGAGATAAGGCATTCAACCTGCCTTATTGCATAGTTGTTCTGATGGGATTTTTAATATACTTCAACTGAGAAAATGAACACTCAGCTGAGCAATTTGTGACCATTAATGTTAAAAATATACGAAAGGCACTGTCTACATTTGGAAAGGCACATTCAATATTATCTTCTACAATTATTTTATAAAGTTCAGCATGACTGAATCTTGTTTTTACATTTTTTGTTGCACTGAACTTATGGCACACATATGAGTAAAACTGCTGAAGCTCAGCTGAGAAATTAGTGTTCAAGTCCTCTGGGTAAGCATCAATCAGCTTTTGACAACACTGAGAATACTTGACAACAATTTCAGTAGATGATGAAGTCACTGAAGTAGCATTATGTGGCCCATCACTTACAAAAGAAAATCTCTCTGATATTTCTTTGTATATCTCTCCTCTTCTTCTCATCTCAGTTTCAACTTTGTCAACAATTGTGTAAAAGGTGGTGATAAGAAATTTATCTCTGGCATTCTTCTGGAGATGACGGAGATGCTCCATACTTCTGGAGCATCTCTGTCATTGGGTACCTTCTTTCTGATACGTTTGCCAGTTTGAGCTGCCTTGTAATCAACATCTGGTAGCACTTCCTTTGTAGCTGCTTCATATCTTTCAAATTCATTTCGTGAAGTGCACAATTGGTCAGCTAATGATCCATAGAGATCTGCACATGTTTTTAAGTTGACATCCTCATTCTGTAGAACTTGGCTTACCCAAAAATTCAACATAAAAACGAATTCTAGCTCTTGCATCTTATTTGCAATATTATCTGCTTCTCTTCTAGTGTCTCCCTTTTGTGACTGGTCTTCGGCTATACAGTCTAACGCATCTGCCTCCCATCTGGTATCAGAGAGGGATTTTAAGACATTTTCATTTCCAATACAACCTTTAAGAATTGTCCACCAGCTGGTTGAGGCTGAAAAAAAGGTATAGGGCAACCGCACTGTAGAGAAGATATTAACCGCCTCTTGATAGCAGTCAACAGTACTTCGGCCTAACGAATTTAGTGAATGAGCTGCACAGGGCACATATATAGCAAACTTCTTTATTTCTAAAATTTTTATAACGCCCCAACATGTTAGCAGCGTTGTCATAAGACTCACCCCTACATTTTGAAAAGTTTAGCTGACAAACTTTACATAAATACTGCAACACCTGATTTGCCATTTCCTCATCAGTATGACTTTTCATTTCCAGAAAGGTTAAAAAGCGTTCAATAGGCTGTCCATCTTTTAAGTACCTAAGTACAACACTTAACTGGTCGATATGTGACAGATCTGGTGTTGAATCAACTGACAAACTAAAATAACCAGAAGATTTTACTTCATCAACAATAAACACGTGGACCTTTTGAGCCATTGGTTGAATGAGTTCCTCACAGGTGGCTTTGAACAGATAAGGAGGATTTCCTTTGCCACAATTTCCTTATTTCGCAATGTGACCTGCTAAAAATGGATCAAACTGACTTATGAACTCAAGCAGCACTAAAAAGTTCCCATTTTGCAATGATCCAAATCTTTCTTCTGTTCCTCGAAAAGCCAAGCCACGTTCAAGTAACGTACGAATAACAGCTATGATACACCTCAGGACATGTTCCCAGTAATCACACTCTTCATGAATTTGTTTTTCCAACTGTTGTCCCAACCCTACACCTTGTCTGTGAGTTAAGTATGTTAGCATAGAGTCTTGGTGAGTAGTGCTTTTTTCATGTTGATCAATTACAATAGTATTTCACCAGTCACTGAACCCTTCTCTTGTAACAAAATGTGAGAAATTTTTAGGAGCAAACAGTTTACAAACAAAACAATAAACTGATCCCGTTGATGATGAATACAATAACCACTCTCTCTTATTACTCTCACCATTGGCTTTTATCCCAACAAAAAGTTTCTGTGAAGAGTATCTTACTGGTTTGCCACTACTGAAATGTCAGTAAGACTTGTCAAATGGCCCATTGTGGTGTTGACAGTCACTGGGTCTACAAGCAGTCCAATAAGCCACGTCATCAGCAGAGAAATCAAGCCACAACCCTGGATCTTTTGCTATATTTACTTCATCTTTTGCAGACTGAATCATTTCACCACCATCACCATGGCCCACTAAACTTTCATTTTCAGCAATTATTTCAACCTCAGAATGTTTTGTAAAGCAACTTGCATCAACATTTGCAGTAGAGATATCAAGAGAATTTACAGACAAAGTGAGGTCAGTAGTGAGACATGTGCTAGATGAACCTGCTTGTGACACCTTGATGATTCCATATTTTGATTTTGAAGTGATCAAAGTGGTATTTGTGTCCACTTCTGATGACGGAGATTGGCTCTGATCAGAAATTGGTATTTAATGTTGTGGAACTTGTGTGAAGAAATCAGTCAGCTTTGCAGTCTTGGAATCTAATTCCAAAGTCTCCTCTTGTTTCTTTTTTGATAGTTTTTGCTTTTGTGTACCACTTAACTGAACACATTTCATCTTGGTTCTTGGGAAATCTGTTAAATACAGAAATAAAAAGATCATTTTGTTGAATATTAGGTGGCAATCAACACAGTTACACATATCACAGGCAAAATCATACGAACAATTTAATTTTCGGCTCGCAACTGAATCTTGTGCTTTCGTGCTTTAATTAACTCTTGTTAGTCGCACTTCTGCGACAGCTAGGCCTTTTACCGGAGGCGCATTTCTGAGACAACCACGTGATTTGTTTTATATTTGCTTCTAGAGCCTTTTATAAGACATAATTTATTAAAACAAGACCTAAAACAGATAGGAAAATAAAAAATAAAATGGTTATGTTAATTATAAAAAATTACCTCATTTGATGCCAGAAAGCGTCGTGAGTGATAATATGGTGTAAATGAACCATCATGCATGTTGTTAGAGTTTTATTAGGCCTTCTACACGTCATTATTTATTGAAACAAAGTAGGTAACAGTAAGAAAAGATAAAAACAATGAAAAACTCATTAAAAGTTAATTTAAATTAAATTTGTCATCTTACTAAAGCAGAAATTCTGGGGTGCCCCCCTTTCCATGATGCCCTAAGCACGTGCTTATTTTGCTTAATGGTTAATCCAGCCCTGACTGTAGTACAGTGCCATCAATATAGTCCACAGCCTTATATTTCTGCACTCCAAAGATTGCACTTATTAATATTAAAACTATAACCCCATTCATCTGTCCAAACTAAAAGTCTATTGAAATATTCTTAAAGGAAATTAACATCAGCAGTGCTACTTATAATTCTCCCCAACTTTGCATCATCAGCAAACAACTGAAGACACTCAGTCAGTCCACATGATATATCATTTACAATCAAGTTAAACAACAGGATCCTAAGAACTGAACCCTGAGCCATGCCTCTGGTTACCCTCCATTTTTGAAACACAACTTGCTTGTATTTTTCAGAGAGCCAGTCCATCTAACTGATATACTATCCATTCTTATCCTTTGCAGCTTGTATACAAAGTTATCATGTGGTAATCCATGAAATGCTTCTGCCAAGTCCAAGAATATCACTATGTGATTCTCCCTTATCTAACACATTGCTAAAACAGGAACACCCTTTACAAATTCATGTTGACCATCATATATTCATCAACCCAATCCTGTATTCTATTCCTAACTCTCCAACACCTTAACTCTGCAAACTGGTTACAGTTATATAGACTGGTCTATAATTGGAAACTTCTGTCCTATAACCATTCTTATGGAGCAGTACTAATTTGACTTCTTTCCACTCCTTAGGAACTCTGCCCACTGCAAGACTTTCATTAAATAACCAGAATAACCAGAAAATAACTGCAAAAGAGCTAGCACATTCTTTAAAAATATGTGGTGATTTATTCCCACAACCTTAACATCTAACCCAAGCAACATTTGATGCATCTGATTCTTTAATCTTTAATTCTCCTAATACTTGCCTCCCTTCTACATGTTGCACAGCATCATTCACATTAGTATGATATACTGATAAAGTGTTCATTAAATAATTCCACTGTATCATTTGCAATGGTCGTTCTGCTACCTTACTTATCCACCAGTGCCAACCTGCTATAATTATTTTTTTCTCTTGCTTGCCACATAGTAGAAACATTCCATAGGATTATCTTTCATCTGACTAGTCAAGTCAAGAAGAGAAGTCATTTTTCTGACCTCCAGTTTAGATCTTCATGCATCTGTTCACTACAATCTGTATTGTACCTTCACCATAACTTCTTTTGCCACATTGCTTGCTTGATTTCACTCTTCATCTATTTTCCTCCTACTCAAATTACTTGCTTAAGTCTTGTTATGCAGTTATACACTGCTTGTGTCATATACTGCCTTAGGAATTCCCATGCACTGTAACATCTTTTCTGCATGGCTTATCCAATGTATTGATGCTAGTTGAAACATAGCTCCTCATAACCACCCACATTGTAACTCCACATATATCCATTATTTTTTGGCAGTAACCTTTCTTGTTTTACCACTTCCCAAACAATTAGACCTCATGAACACTCTCACCAACTGCTGGCAGTGTTAATACTCAAAAACAATCACATCTTGAAGATGTCACCAAGTCCAACACTCTAAAACCTCAACCTCAAGCCGTTTCTGTGTCACATGTTGTTTAAGGCAGTTATCCTTCAGAAATTCAACAAACTCACTTCCTTCTTTCCATGTTTATTTTGCTAATTAATTACAGACAGGGATGGAGAGCAGATTAATGCACTGGATTGGAGACTGGCCATCTGTTAGATATCAGCAAGTTTTATGTGGAGAAATGATATCCCAGAAGGGGGAAGTCACTTGTGGAGTGTCCCAAGAATATTTTGAGGATATTGCTGTTTAATATATTTATAAATGTTATTGGGAAAGGCTTGAATAGTGATATGCAGCTATTTGATCAGATCTTCTAGCCTTGCAAGAAGACTTAAACAGACTTAACCTGGGTGAATTGGCAAATGAGTGAATTAACAGTTCAATGTTGCAAAATGCAAAGCTTAAAATTCAGGAAACAAAGATGGGATGCAAAGTATGATATCAGAGAATCAGAATAATCATCATTACAATAATCAGAATAATCAAAATATCAGAGAATGATTTGATCAAGTGAGAAGCGAAGTGGAAGAGCAGGAGAGTAGGACAGGAGAGATTGAAGAGTTGGTTATGAATGAAGACTTCAGCAGCATGATATAGAGAATGAGAGAACAGGTGTGCAAGATGGACTGGGAAACGGGGAGGCTCAGAGTGGACACAGTATGAGAAAGGTTGACGCTCCAACAGGATGTGAATGTGTAGACAGGAAAGAAAGGGGATGACCTGGGATCAAGAGGAAACAGTTGGATTTGAAGAGAGTTCTAAAATGAATAAGGAGAAAGAGAAATGGGTTGAGTTGAGCATGGAGAAATCACATTGAATGAGTGGTATCAGTGGAACTAGCTATAGATCCCGTAATGAGCTGCTTTGTTTGTATACAAATGCTAGGAGTGTAAGAAACAAGGCAGATGAAATGGTTGCATTAATTGATTCTGTTCACCCAAAAATTGTTGGAATAAGTGAGACACGGCTGGATGAGGATGACATTCTGATAGGAATAGAGATGGAAGGGTATGATATGTTTTGTGAGGATAGAAAGGGTAAAAAGGGAGAGAAAGTGCTATTGATGATAGAGAAAGAGTTATGTCCATGCAAAGAAGAGGTGCACGAGGGAAATAGTGCCATGGCTTTGAGGTAGTATGGTGTGAGATAGAGGTGAATAGAATGAAATACTTGGATGCTGTTATAGACCTGATAATGTGGATGGTAGTCACTATGAAATGTATAATCAAATTACTCAAGAAAATAAGAAAAGGGTGATTATTATGGGTGATTTTAGCTATGCCAATATAGACTGGGATAACAACTGGAAATAAAGAAAATGAGTTTCTTGAGTTTTTGAGAGACAACTACTTCAGAGAGTATGTAACAGAGGGCACACAAGGATTCAGGGTCTTGAATTTGATCATCTCATCATAATTATAAATGAGTGACCATGAAGTGATAAGGTGGTTGCCAGAAACCACCTTATTCCTGTATTCCTGTGCGAACCTCAGTGAGAAAAGGATATATGTGGAACTACAAGGGTGGTGATTATGAAGAGCTCAGGAGACAGCTTGCAAGTGTAGCATGGAATGAGAAGTTAGCTGGAAAAGAGATCAGTGCAGCTTGGGGGATATTCAGGAACTATCTGGTAGAAGCAATGCCTAAATGCATTCCAAAGATCAGAAGGTTCAAGAAGGTAGGTATGAAATGGATGAATGAAGAGATTAAGCATGCGATATAGAGAAAAATGGCATTATGGAGGCAGCATAAGAGAAGTGGTAACTAATTCCATGAGTATTACAAAGACCAGGCAAGATTTGGTTGGTAAGGGTAGCAAAAGTGAGGTATGAGCAGCAGTTAGCTAATGAAGCCAAAAAGAATCCTAAGGAGTTCTTTCTGTATGTAGTCAGCAAAAAAAAAAAGAATGATTATGGAATGATGACATTGATTGGAGAAAATGGTATAAGGACAGCTGTTGCAGAAGGTATAGTGGAGATACTTAATGGGCAGTTCATAAAGATCTTTCAATCTTGTGAATGTGACTTCATGGAGATATTGAGAGCAGTTGATGATGGGGAGGAGAGACGGGCTGTAAGTGAGTAGGAGGGCTATGGGGGAGTTAAGCAAACTTGATGTTAATAAGGCTGTGGGACTTGATAATACATCACCATGTATTCTGAAGGAATGTACCAGTGAGATGACATCTGCTTTGACATATATTTTTAATATGAGTTTTGACTGGGTCAAGTTCCTAAGGAGCGGAAGGAGGGCAAGATAAAGAGGATGTGAGCAGGGGAGTGAGAAGCAGGTTTTTTGCATTCAGAGTTGTGAATGAGTGGAATGCCTTGCCTGAGAGTGTTTTGTCTGCAAAGAATTTGAGTGTGTTTAAAGTGTGGTATGATGAGCTGTGTGTGTGATAAAAGGATCTCCTAGATGAGAGTCTTTGACTCCATGGGGTTTTGGGATAAAAATAACAGCAACGGTGAGGATATCTTAGAGAAGGAGTGGGGTGGGGGAGATGAGAGATCCATGGATTATGGTCATTAGGGACCTGAAATTTCGAGAACATTTTGCTGAAATTGTGAGGACAGCACCTGTAAATTATAGCAATAATTCAGAAGACACTGACATGTAGAAGTAAAGATATTATGACCAATTATATATTTGGTTTAATCCTAAAAAAAAAAAACTTCCAAAAATTTGCATTAAAGATATTATAATTCCTTTGTATAAGGCTTTGATCAGACTGTATATGGATTACTATGTACAGATTTGGTCAGCTGATTTTTAAAAGGATTTTTATTGTCAGAGACAATTGATTAAGGTAGTTCAGGTTTCTCTAGAATGTCGATTATAAAGACAGATTGGAGGAATGGAATTTGCAGAGTCTAGTGGATAGCAGGATGGGATGGGATGAGGGGACATGATTGAGACAGAAGTTGGTAAGGGGTTATCTGATTAATGTGGATGAGATTTTTCATAAAATAGGTGGAGATGGCAGATAACAAGAGTCCATCCCTAGAAGTTGTATAAGGAGAGATTGAAGGGCACATTGTGTGGAGTATGATTGGTGAGTAGAATGCATTGCCAGAGTTTATGGCAAATGCAGACACTGCAAATTGATGAGAAACATGTTACAGAGGGGCTACCTATGACAAGCCTTAACTTCAATGAAGTCTGATAACAGGTGAAGTTGTTGTTTTTATTATACCAAAGTAACTAGCGATGCGAGATTATATCACATGTCAGGAAGGAAATATAATTAATACAGTTGCTAAAAGATGATGAGTTATATTGTGAGTTGTGTAAAATTTGTGGTTTTTTATCTGTTTTATTGTGTTTTTAACCTTAGAACATTACTGTATTAGAGTGTATTAGTGTAGATTTTGGTAATTTAAGAGTATTTAGGATCTTTATAACATTTTTATCATGATATTTATTGCGATATTGTTGCCATGGCACAAACACAACAAACAGTGGTGGATTGGAATTTGCAGGATTTTATTCAGTGCAGTATGTGTGAAATGCATTCAACGAGAAAATTAAAGAATATGTGGAAGGAAATTGAAACTGGAGAGAGATTATGTATTAAATGTTCCAAAAGTGAGTGTCTCTTAGGTGAGGAGAATGCAACAAATACCGATGATGAGATGGAAAATGATGTTATTAATTATTATTATTATTATTATTATTATTCATGCCTCCATGGAGTCAAGAGACTCATCGTGGGAGGTCGTTCCTAAGAAACACAAAGTCTGTCAAGACTCATCGATGGGAGGTCCCCTCCCCCCTAAGAAACCCAAAGTCCATCATACCACTCATTGAACTCATCAACCGTTCTCGCTCTCACCACTCCATCAGGCAATGCATTCCATGGTTCAACCACCCTCCATGCAAAGAAACCACTCCTCACCCTCTTGCTCACAGTTTCCTTTCGTAACTTCCAGGGATAGCCTCTTGTCATCACTCCTTCCCGCTGTTCAACCCAAGCGAAAGAACTCCCCAGTGTCAACCCTGTAACCACCTCTCAACAGTTTAAAAGTCTCAATCATATCACCTCTCCTTCTTCTATCCACCAAACTCTGCAGTCCACATTCCCTCAGCCGATCCTCATAACTATCATTGTACAGTCCTGAAACCATCTTTGTTATCCGCCTTTGTACCCTTTCCACAGTTAATTTATCTCCTTCAAATCTTGGGGACCAAATCTGAGAACAATAGTCCAAGTGTGGTCTGATCAGGGTCTTATACAATGGAATGATAACTGTTTTATCTCTGCAGGTCAGTGTCCTTCTCATTATTGCAGCAATCCTCTGTGTTACGTTCACCACCTTTGCAATATGTCCCCTAAATTTCAGGTTTCTATCAATCATCAACCCCAGATCTCTTGTCTCCAGTATAACTCCTCCCATAGAGTATGCAGTGTCCCATCAATGTTTCCCAAACCTCAAGACCTTACATTTTGTTGCATTAAACTGAAACCCCCATTCATTTGCCCATCTATCTAGCTTATTCAAATCTTCTTGCAGGGCTGCCGCATCTGCACTATTACTAATAATCCTTCCCAATGTCAAACATGCGGCAAAAATAGCTGCACTTTCCCTGCTTGATCAGATTCATTCTCTACACTCATTACTCTCCCTTCCAGCAGTAGTCTCTCCAAATGACTCACACCAAAACCATTCAAATGTAGTCCATCACTCTTATACAGTTCAATTCTTCCTTCAAACTTATTCCAAACATTAATGTAAATTAATTTTTATATATGTAAATGATATGTAAACTTTTGTCTTACTAATTTACTAAATGGAAGATTGCATTGTCCAAAATGAAAATCCTGAGCCAGAGATGGAAACTGAGAAATATATTTATTTTATTAATATAATTTACTTAAATATTTATTTAAAAATTTTAAATTGCATGATGACTTGGATAAGTTTTAGATTTTACACTTAATTTACTATTATGATGTGACACTTCCGAGGACCCATCATGGGAGGGCACACTTATCCACCACACACACACAACTCACCAGGGATTACTTTCTCTTCTTTGGAGCCACTATCAGTAGCACACTCAGGATTTAATCTTGGGTGGAAAGCAAGTTGAGTAGATAATTTGAGAATACACACTACGCATCGCATACGACCTATGACTGAGCATCTACAACGATCGCTAATTCATAATAGTATAGAAATAGAAGACATGACATCAACATAAATATTTTTTTTAAAAAAATGAATTTTAATTAGAAAAGATTTTTGGAAAATTTTCTAGTGTTTTTTTCCCTTTTTCTTTGGGGGGAAGGTTCCTTCCCCCGGGGGGTGCACCACTGACCACTATCATCCCAGATGTATATTTTAGAAGGCTTTCCAGCAGTTCTTCTCTCGTCTACATAATAGGCACTGGCTTGTTACAAAGCTATCTTAAGTCCTACCCGTAGGACTTAAGATATACCTAATATCACCATTTAAACCATAAGATTATCTACTGGTTGAAAAACTTGTTTTTTAAATCTTAAATAAAATGCTAGAAAAAACTACAATCAAGTTTCTTTCAGACAACAATAAAATAAAATTTAAGACACACTGATTTAATATGCAAACACTGTGAAGTGTGTCCATGTTAAGTCATTTAACCAATTCTTTGGCTTTTTATATTTTTTTCAGATGCTATTCCTAACATTACTGGTATTCAGTCCCCTCTTGCTGTGAATGATATGTCTACTCCTGCACCTCCACCTCCAGGATATGGTACAGTAAATTCCTCTGTAAATAACTTTGGCCTTGAAGATGAGGTGACAGGTGAGCAACAAAATAAATGAATATATATTGTTATAAGAATGACCTCAGTATACTTTGTGATGCTGTACTTTATATTCAGCTGAATAAGTAATAAGAAATAATATGCTAGGAACTAGAAGATAGTGTTAATCAGTATAGGAATAGGGAAAAGAGGATAATACTTGAAGAGAAATAATCAGTGAAATTTGAAATGAGAATGAAAGAGATTGGAAGATTATGCTAGTAGATTTTCAGAACTTATGTAAATAAATGAAGAATTCATAATTTAAATATTTTATGATATGGTGAACATCAATTATCCAGTCTTCAGTTAAATGACTCTTGAATGGGGGTAGAGTCAAACCTGGTGCAGCGCCATGTAACTTCCTTCAGTTATCTAACTAACACATCTATCAGATAATTCAAGGATTACTATATTACTAATGATTATTCTACTTTACATCATATTCAATGATGCTAATCAATTAATGATGTTATTACTGTCGATGCTATCTACTAAGAGACTGGTATATCACAGTAATGAACTTTATTTATCTCCAGACCATAACTAGGTAACAAGAATGAAAGTGAAAAGAAAATAGTAATTAGATTGAGATTTAGAAGGTAAGCCAGCATTACCTTGGTTGATAAATAAGTTTACTGAGAACTTGGCAGAACTTTGGCTTTGTTTGAAGTGGTGTTGGATCTAATATCCACTTTGCCAAAGTAATTATAAATTATTTATTTACGGAATTTTCCATTTAATATTTTCGGACTGGGGTTACTCGCGGATAACTGAAACCCCGGATATCGAACCTGCGGATAAGGGGGGGGGGGGGAATACGGTAGTTACTTTCAGTATACTTGAGAACTTGCCTTGTTTTATTCAATGGAAAAAAATGTGCTTGTATTAGTTAGTATTAAAAGTTATTTTTTAGTAGCGGGCACAAAATATTTAGGAAAATTTCCCGTGGATTTGGCTGCAAAAAAAAAAGTTTGATATGCTGTTGGCACACTTTCCCTCAATGAGTCTTTGGACTCCCTGGAGGTGTCAAATAATAATAACTTCCAGTAGGATGAAGAGGCTGGAGTTTTCTTGAGAAAAGTCTTGCTCTTTGCAGTCGCTAAATACAAGACCTTCATGGAGTCAAAAGACTCATTGCAGAAAGAAAACACTGTTACACAAAAGCCCATTAAACCATGCTTTAAACTCATTCAATGTATGTAATTATGGTGAATGTATCTGCATTCACCATAATTTCAGGCAATGCATTCCACTCTCCATGCAAAGAACTTGCATCGAACCAATTAGTCCATAAAACCATAACCTCTTTGCTTCGGCATGTCAGTGTCCTCCTCATTATTGCCATAATCTGTTGTGATGTTTCTACAGTTTTAGCAATGTGATCCCTAATTTCAAGTCTGTCCACCATCACTCCCAGATCTCTTTCATCTTCAAAATTATCCCATTAATTATATACTCTACATCCCAATCTTGCCTACCAAATTGCAAGACTTGACAAACTTTACAACATTTAACTGAATGCTCCACCACATAGTCCAAATCTGTTCTACTTCTCATAATTCTTCCCAACTTTGCTTCATCAGAAAACAGCTGCATATCTCCAGATAAGCTAGTCCCAATGTTATTAACATAAAAGTTAAACAATAATGGTGTCTCAAAACAGATCTTTGTGGCACTCCACTAGTGATCTTCCTCTTATAGGATACCACTCTTCCATACACAACATGCTATCTGAGAACCAATAAGCTATCCAACTCACTGGTCTGTTATCTAATCCTATCTGTTTCAGTTTAGCTACCAGTTTGTGATGTGGCAGTCTATTAAAGGCCATGGAAACATTCAAGTAGAACATAGCACATCTCCTATAAATTAAAGATACCAAAAAGTTATATTCTTAGTATCAAGTGAATTTTTCACCTTGTTGTAGTATGTAAGCAGATTGCTAAAACATGTCTTCCCACTAACAAACCCATGTCATCATCAAATTCCTGACATCTACCCTCAAGGGGTGTACAGGATATGATAGTACTACATGAAAAACTTACATCATTACTAACTTCCTGTCTACAATTTTCCTCCAAATCAATCTGTTACCTGTCAAGACTCCAACATTATCAGAGCGTATATTTCTGAATTCTAAGACGCTTTTCACTGTATCAATAAACCTATATTCTGACCCTTGGAATGTCGAGTATGAGGAAAGATTGAGAAGATGTAATTTGCAGAGTGTGGTGGACAGGAGGAAGAAGGGAGATATGATAAAGACCTACTAGTTGGTAAGGGGTTGTTATAGGATCAATGCTGGAGAAGTTCTAGAGAAAACAGTGGTAGATCGGGGAAGAACCAGAGGTCATCCCTGGAAACTGTATAAAGAGGGTGTGAGTAGGGGAGGGAGAGGCAGGTTTTTTTCGTGCAGAGTTGTAAATGATTGGAATGCCTTGCCTGAGATTGTGGTGTCTGCAAGGAGTTTGCATGTGTTCAAGGCATGATATGATGAGCTGTGTGTGTGATAAAAGGACCTCCCAGATGGGTCTTTGACTCCATGAGGTCTTGGGATAATAATAATAATAATATATCTTGGTCTTCCTCTGGGTCTTTTTCCTGCCAACCTGGTAGAGAACACTTGTTTTGCAAATCTTTCCTTTCCTCTCTAATTCTGTTTAAGTGACCATACTACCTGACAAACCCATGTATCATTTAAAAAAAAAAAATAAATGCTGCCATTCTCTAACACTTTAACAACAACTCGAAACACACACAGAATGGCCTATAATTTATAGCCTCAGTCTTATCTCTCTCTCTCTCTCTCTCTCTTTGTAAAGTGGAATAATTTGTAATTTTTCCCACCTCCCATTCTTTTGGGATTCATCGTATTGCAAGACTTGTGTTAAACAGGTGTGCCAAAGGTGCCGTTAATGCTTTAGAGCAGTGGTGGTGAACCTTTTTATGTGTGCATGTCAAAAGTTTACAAATCAAGTTGCAGACATGCTGGGCAGGTTTTAATAGGGGAAAAATTAATAGAAAACTTATTTATTTTTTTAATAATATATATGTATATATATATATAATATTTTATTTATAATATTTATTTATATATAACTTTATAATATTATTAGTGTAAAATTGATTATTGTATTATTAAATTGATTTTAATGATGTTGGTTTAAAAAAAAAAAAAAAAACGGTAGTGAGAAAAATATTTATACATTTTCACTATATTTCACTATATCCTAGTACATTGTAATTTAAGGAAATTACAACGTACTAGGATATACATTAAAATAAATTTTAATATATTTCAATATTTCGGCAACGTCACGTTGCCATTTTCAAGAACTTAAGTACAAGCCACGTGCATGCAGGCACAACAAAACAGTAAGTGAGGAAGAAGTAGGAAGCTATTATTTCTCCTAAAGTCCTGATTGTGCCCTCTAGTGGGCAATGTTGGTATTCTTGGGCGACTGGGCTGAAGGTCTTCTGATGTAGGTTTCCCAAATTTGAGGAAGTCTCATGCAGCCAAATTTGTTGAGGTTTGGATCATTTCTTAGGGCTGAAGCTGATTCCATGAACAGCCTTTCATATCTGTATTTGCTACGGTGTATTATCCTGGCTTTCTTCCACCGTATTCTATGGCAGGTATCCAGCGCATGGTCAGGAAGACCAGAGTGGCTGTATTGGTGAAAATGGATGTAGTCCTTGTGTTCTGAAATTCTGATATTTTCGGTCAGTTTTGATGTCTCCTCTTTATTCACAAATGTCCCACTCAAAGAATCCTTAGAGCTAATCCAAGCTAAATTTCCTCCCGATATCACAGTCCTATTTCAGTTCACAATGAACTCAGGCTATTTTGTTTGGCAAGGAAAATTCTACAAACAAATAGAGGGGACAGCCATGGGTTCTCCACTCTCCCCACCCTTGGCCAACTTTTATATGGAGACTTTTGAAGAGAAAGCCTTAAACTCTGCCCCACAAAAACCAACCATTTGGCTTCGCTATGTAGATGATGCATTCGCTATTTGGCCACATGGCTCCAATGCACTCCTCTCCTTCTTAACGCACTTAAACAACCAAAACCCCAGAATCAAATTCACCCTGGAAGAGGAAAAAAACAACTGCATTCCTTTCTTAGACACACTAGTCACCCGCCAGCCTGATGGAACCTTGGTTTTCTCAGTATATAGAAAACCCACCCATACAGGCAGATACATTCACCAACAATCCCCCCGCCAACAATACGGAGTCATTAAGACACTACACAACAGGGCTAAACTTATCTGCTCGAATGACAATGCCCTAACCACAGAACTAAACCACATTCTCAACACTTTCTCAGCCAATGGCTATCCCTCCCAAAAAATAAAAAAAAAATATTGAAACCAGTAAACCACAATCCCCCCCCCCCCTCACATCAAGGATTACTCTAAATCAATCACCATACCCTACATCCGAGGCACCTCAGAAAAAATTAAAAAAATCTTAAAAAAACATAACTTCTTGTTACATGCCTTGTGATAGTGCATGGGAGGTGATTAAAAGTGTTTGCAGGAGGCAATGGTTGACTGTATACCAAGAGTCCGAATAATAAATCAAGTAGGGGTTAAATGGATGAATAACACCATTAAGCTTGAGCTGCAAAAAAAGAAACAACTGTGGAGGGAATTTAAAGAGAAAGGTGACCTGTGTCACCTTTCTCTAAAGTGGTCAAGGAGCATTTGCAGGAGGTTATGGCTTACTGTATACCTAGAGTCCGAATAGAAAATCAAATAGGGGTTAAATGGATGAATAACATCATTAAGCTTGAGTTGCAAAAAAAGAAAACTGTGGAGGGAATTTAAGGAGAAAGGTGACCTGTAGGCACATGAACGGTATAAAGCACAGCCCAGAAGGGTAACGAGTGTGGTAAGAAAAGCAAAAGCAGATTATGAAAGGAAATTAGCCATGCAAGCTAAAGAGAGTCCTAAACAGTTCTTTCAATATACTGCAGGTAAAAGAAAAACTGTACATGGCAGAATGATTTTAAGGAACTCTGATGGTAGGGAGGCCACTGAATCAGTCGATATAGTGGAAATCACTGAGTGTGCACTTTGCAAGAGTATATCATCCAGGTGGTGACATTGAAAAAATGAAGGAACCATTAGTTTATACGGGAATTGTGATGAATGAAGTGGAGGTGAATAGTCTATTACAGAACATGAATGTGAATACATCTGTGGGATTGGATGGTATACCAGCCCGGGTCTTACATGAAGAAGCTTAAGAATTGTGAGAGCCCTTGACCATATTGTTTAATCTGAGTCTCGGGTCTGGTTTAGTCCCAAAAGGGTGGAAAGAGGGGAAAATAGTTCCACTGCATAAAGGAGGATCCAAGACTACTGTTACAAATTACCAACCGATCAGCATATCAGGAGTCATTGTCAAGGTCTTGGAGAAAATAGTCAAGGGAAAAATACAGGAATGGACTGATGAAAATGAGATACTGTATGGGGGACAGCATGGTTTTGTGAAGGGGTAGATCATGCCTGAGTAACTTGCTCAGGTTTCATAACACAGTAACAGCTGAACTGGATAAGGGTAATGGGTTTACAGTGATACTGCTAGACCTGGCTAAGGGCTTTGACAGGATACCACATAGAATTGTAATCCTTAAACTGCAACATAATGGAAGGATATAGGGTTGGTGAGATGGATAGGAGAGTGGTTGATGGAGAGATATCAGAAAGTAGTTTACTCAGGAGTAGAGTCCAAAAGACGACCTGACCAAAAGACAGAACTCTGCGGCACACCGACTAGTGGTGTGCCGCAGAGTTCTGTTCTTGGACCACTGCTGTTTAATTTGTTCATTAATAATATAGGGAAGGATCTGAGAGGAACAGTTCATTTGTTTGCTGATGATGCAAAGTTGGTAGGGCAATAGTGAATGCAGAAGTTGTCAAAATTTTGCAGGATGATTTGAATAAACTGGAGGTCTGGGCTAAGGAGAATGGATGTCAATTTAATGTGGCAAAATGTAAGGTTATGCATTTTGGAGTGAAAAGATTAGTAGCAGTATATCACATTGGTGGAACTGTACTCCAGGAGATTGATGAGGCCAGGGACTTGGGAGTGTTGGTAGATAGGGAGTTGAAGTTTAGGGGGCACATTGCAAAAGTGGCTAAATCAGCTCATCAAATCACTTGGATGCTGAAGAATACTTTGACAAACAGAGACAAGCAAGTTATTGTTCCTCTGTATCGAGCGTTGATAAGATCCCATCTCAATTACTGTGCCCAGATTTGGTCACCTAGGTTTCTTCTTGATGGGGAGGAGGTTGAGAGGATCCAGAGGCGAGTGACCAAGATGATAGCAGGTCTATGAAATGAACCTTATGAGAACAGGTTGAAGATTTGTGGGTTGCAAAAATTGGTTGATAAAAAATAGGATTAATTCAGAGTATATTTTTGAGAACAGGACTGGTAGTGGGAGGACTAGGGGACATCCACGGAAGCTGGGCAAGAGTGTGGTTAGTAAGAGTGTTAGAGCTAGGTTTTTTACTTTTAGAGTGGTGAATGAGTGGAATAAGCTGCCAGAGTCTGTTGTGGGTGCTATGACAGTGAATGAGTTCAAGGCAAAGTATGATACATACTGTGTGAATGTCCATCACAACTATTCGATCGTGATGGATATGATGTTTAGGGCCACCCTCAATTATTATGCCTACCATGAGTAGGCATAATAATAATAATAAATTATACTAATGAAACAATATTTTACGTGAGTTAATTCTGGTATTAGAATTTATTTAAATATGCCTACTCATGGTATTTCCTTATTGAAACACATATCAAGACTTTACAGAGATTCTACTTCCAAACAGCATGCTAGATATGGTGAAGTATTAGTAAAGAAGGTTAAATGCATTAACAGAATAATATTCCTAAAGTGCTGTAAGATAGCTCAGGTTATTCCAACCTATTGTAAATTAAAAGAAGTTTTTAGGTCTCATAAAGCTCACGGATTTATTTAAAGGCTAGTAGGTCACTTTTAAATTATCGGCTATACAAAGCTAAAAAAAAATCTCTAGCCTTCTTAAATAGAGAAACTGTTTATATCAAGAATGCCTTAGAATCTGTATTAGCAGCTGAAACTTTTATCACTATTTTGTGCATATCATCGACTCCATACCTAAAGGTTTTTAATGCTTCTCATGATAAGTTAAAGCGTAAGTTTGATTCACTGGTGAGCCACTCTAGAACCAATACTAATGTCTGTGATACGGATAGATTAGTCTCACTGTTTTCGGCCATCCACTAACAGAGAATGAACATTTTGTTTTATCAATTTATCAAAAGGGCATAATTTCACCGTTGCTCCAAATAAGGTACCCCTTATGGATTTTTTTCATAGCATAAAGTATTCGATCTTATCCCAAATAACAGCAAACAGGGCATATTTCGAATGTGCAAAAATTCTTTTTAATGCCAAGCCTCCACATCCTAATCTCTCTTATTCTGAATTTAAACCACTGAAATCACTTAAGAATAATAATAATTTAATTATTATGAAAGCTAAGGCTATTGTTATTCAAGATAGACGAGAATATGATAGAAAAATGTCTCTATTACTCCTAGACTATTCAACTTACAGGCCCTCACATCAGATCCTACAGGTAATCAATTAAACAGACTTAATTCTCTTATTGATAATGTATCTACATGGAATGAAGATCAAAAACAAACCTTAAAACCTTCTTTGGTCATCCACCTACCTAGACAGTATGGTCTTCCCAAAGTTCATAAACCAGGTATTCTGTTAAGACCAGTTGTAGACTGTATAGGATCTACCACTTATAAAATTTCAAAATTTTTAACAAATTTACTCACTTCTTCAACTAGAAGAGCTACTACTTATATAAAAAATACTTTGGATTTCAAAAATAAAATTTCAGTTCTTCATATGAATGTTTCAGATATTATGATCAGTTTGAATGCTGTTTCATTATTTACTAATGTTGATTTATCTGAGAGCATTCAATTACTTAACAAGAATTTCCTTCAGACATTGTTAAAATAATTCATTTTGTAATACATTCTAGTTATTTTTCCTTTAAAAATTGGATATTCAATTGGATAATCCTTTAAAAATTGGGGTTGGATATTAGATTAGTGCATTGGATTGGAGACTGGCTATCTGATGGGTATCAACAAGTTGTGTATGGGGAAGCGATATCCAGGAAAAGGAAAGTCACTAGTGGAGTGCCTTGGGGGTCTGTTTTAGGGCCATTACTGTTTAACTTGTATATTAATGATATAGGTGAAGATTTGGATGGAGATATTCAGTTGTTTGCTGATGATGCAAAGTTGGGACGAACTATGAAGAGTAGTGAAGATGTTGTGGCCTTGGAAGAAGACTTGAATAAATTGGGCGATTGGGCATGGATATGGAGATGTGAGTTCAATGTTGCAAACTGTAAGGTTTTAAAATTTGGAAAACAAAGATGGGATGCTGAATTTATGCTTCGTGAGGATATATTGTTGGAGGTGGAAGAAATAAGAGATCTGGGGATGATAGTGGATAAGGATCTAAAATATAGAGGACACATAGCCAAAATTGTGAAGACAACACAAAGGCTTCTGGGAATGATGCGGAGGACACTGACATGTAGAAGTGGGGAGATTCTTATTCTGCTGTATAAGGCTTTGATTAGGCCACACATGGACTATTGTGCCCAGATTTGGTCACCTGGTTTTCCGAAGGATGAAGATATGTTGGAAAGGGTCCAAAGGCAACTGACTACGGTAGTTTCTGACCTCTGGAATGTCGAGTATGAGGAAAGATTGAGAGGATGCAATTTGCAGAGTCTGGTGGACAGGAGGAAGAGGGGAGATATGATAGAGACCTGCAAGTTGGTAAGGGGTTGTTATAGGATCAATGCTGGAGAAGTACTACAGAAAATAGTGGGAGATCGGGGGAGAACCAGAGGTCATCCTTGGAATCTGTATATAGAAGGTGTGAGTAGGAGAGTGAGAGGCAGTGTTTTTCGTGCAGAGTTGTAAATGATTCGAATGCCTTGCCTGAGAGTGTGGTGTCTGCAAGGAGCTTGAATGTGTTCAAGGCACAGTATGATGAGCTGTGTGTGATAAAAGTACCTCCCAGATGAGTATTTGCCTCTGTGAGGTCTTCGGGTGATGATAATAATAATAAAACACGTTATATCAACACATCGAACGAGCAATCAATCTTATTTCTCCTGCTATTGCCAACTTCTTTATGGAGCACTTTGAACAACATATTTTCAGCAATATTTTGCCTAGACCTACCGGTTCAGATATGTAGATACATTTTTGCTATCCAGAATGGATATTCTTATGAATTACAACAGTTTCTCTCTAAATTAAATGCACTTCATTGAAGGATCCATTTTGCCCTAGAAGAAGAAGTAAATAAGCAGTTAGCCTTTTCAGATCTTTTAATTCTTCGCCAACCAGATGATAATCTACATTTCTCGGTTTTTGGGAAGAATACTGATACAGGCCATTATATCCATGCTGAATCTCATCACCATCCCATTCAAAAGGCTGGAACTATTAAAACACTGGTTCATCAGCCCCACTCCTTATGTTCTTCAGATGAACTATTACAGAAAGAATTACAATATATTCTTTCCACTTTTTTATCTAATGGTTAAATGGTTATAAGAAATCTTTCATCAAAAGAGCTTCGAGCGCTTTTGGTATCTCTACTTCTTCAAATATAGGAGAAATAACTTGTATTTCTATCGCTTATGTGCAAGGTATTAGTGAATGCATAGCAAATGTTTTATGACCACTAAATGTTTTGGTTGCCTTTCATCTCCTCAGAAATATCTCCACCTTTCTCACTTCTCCAAAGAACAAGCTTCCACATCTCAATTATCGAAATGTCTACCAGATTTCTTGCTCTTGTGAATTATCTTATTTCGGTCAAACAGGAAGATCTACTTTTATTCGGCTAGAAGAACACAAGTCTTATATTCAATACCTTGAACCTGAACAGTCTGGACTTGCGGAGCATGCTATCAACACTAGACATAGAGTTCACTGGAACAAGATGAGAGTCCTTCACAAAAGCCAGTTCTTCATGAAATGGCTTTATAAAGAAACATGCAAAACTTTACTTCACTCTCCTAACTTAAACAGATCCGTTAGTCTATGTCTATCCCCTTTGTGGGAGATGGGCAAGATTAGCTGATTTACAAAGCCTGGATTTCCCTTTCAGTTGTTTCCGAATGTAGGCGACTTGTAGGCACTGCCCACAAGGTATTCCAAGGGGGCGGTTGCCTGTTCTGGGGGACGAAAAACCCCAGTTTCCAGGTGAAAAAAACTTCTACATCTGTATGAGACCAGCTAACTCACCTTTAGTCGAAAGTGACCAGATAAAGGTTTCTCACATCACTGATGGGAATCGAACCCAGGTCTTTCCGACCATAGGGCTTCGTCTATACTGGCTGAGCTATGGAGGCACGATTTAAAAAGTACTAACTTTTTTTAATTGTGTGTGTGTGTGTGTGTGTGTGTGTGTGTGTGTGTGTGTGTGTGTGTGTGTGTGTGTGTGTGTGAGAGAGAGAGAGAGAGAGAGAGAGAGAGAAAGAATCTATCTATAGATTAAGCCTGTCCAAAAGAGAAACACCACAATCTTCAGTTTCCTGGTGTCTACAAAATTGTTTGTGATTGCGGTAAACTGTATTATGGTCAGACTGAAAAATCAATCCTTCTATGCTTAGAAGAACACCAGAGAGACATTTCTTACAACAGTTTCTGACCAGTGCCTTGTCAAGCTATATATTGTTTTCTGCAAACACCAACGTTGAAGACTTCCAACATCAAATAGACTGGAATTTAACAACCGACGTTCACAAATGTTATGACGAACTCAAGAGACGAATACTGGAATCGAAAGAAATAGTTCTTGATGCCTCCCGCATGAATAGCAACCTAAGTTACAGTTTGCCAGACTCACATAGTTCTGCCATTCAATATTGGTGCACACGCGAATTCACATGCACGCATGTACATGACGTTTCAACTAGAACTCAGTCTCCAAGTTAAACTTTTATTACAGTTAATTGTCATGTTCCATTATATTGGAAATGCAATGCTTTTATGGTCTAATGTTTTACATATTTTTATGCTGTGGCACCTGACAAAGTTGGCTTTCCGATGAAAACTAGTCGTGTTCTATTAAAGTTCTGATTTTAAATTCTCGCTGTTTAGTCATTAAAATTTAACAAATATATATATATATATATTATTATTATTATTATTTTTATTTAATTAGGAAATTTAATGACCTTTTTTTTTTAGTTATCTTACATTAGCTACTTAGGTGGCACCTTTTGAAATTGTCAGTTATTGTTTGATTAGCTTTGTATCGAAGATGCCTTTGATACTTAGGCAAAATATTATACTAATAAAATAATATTTTACATGATTTAATTCCAGTATTATAATTTATTTAAATATGCCTACTTATGATATTTCCTTATTGATTTACATTCCGATGTTCCAGTCCTTTTGTGGGATGTTTATAAAGAGAATTCCTGAATTCATCAGGAACATATCCACTTTCATATTATTATTACGGGCAACTCCAAGGAGTCCTTGGACTTATCGAGGGAGGCCCTAAACATCATGACCATCAACAACTATTCGACATTTACACAGTATCTATCATACTTTTTAATAGATACTGTGTGAATTCACTGTCATAGCACCCACAACAGACTCTGGCAACCTATTCCACTCATTCACCACTCTAAAAGTGAAAAACCTAGCTCTAACACCCTTATAACCACACTCTTGCCCAGCTTCCATGGATGTCCCCTAGTCCTCCCACCACCAGTCCTGTTCTCAAAAATATCCTCTGAATTAATCCTATAGAAACCCTTCAGCAATTTGAATGTC
The DNA here is from genome assembly GCF_054136105.1 of Typopeltis vanoorti. NCBI lineage: Eukaryota > Metazoa > Arthropoda > Arachnida > Uropygi > Thelyphonidae > Typopeltis > Typopeltis vanoorti. Next base: position 58,845,986 of record NC_143555.1, on the reverse strand, counting down.
TCAATCATATCTCCCCTTTTCCACCTATCAACCAATTTCTGCAACCCACAAATCTTCAACCTGTTCTCATAAGGTTCACATTTGATTAAAGGTTCATTTATATTTGATTAAAGAATTTTTTTTGCTTCAAATTATAGGCCAATCTGTATGATCTGGATTGTGGTGAAGGTATAGGAGTAGGATACAGAAATGAGTTGATAACAGCAGTATTCTCTGTGGTTATCAGCATGTATTTGTTAAAGGGAGATTATATTGTTTTACTAACTTATGTACTATAACAAGGTGAGAAATACCTTGAACAGGGGGGAAATGCATATACAGTGGTGTACTTTGGATTTTGCAACAGACTGCCACACAACAAGCTCTTAAATAAATTGAAACAGATGGGACTGGATAACAGACTTCTGAATTGGATCAGTGACCGGCTGTCAGATAGGTATCAGAAAGCTGTATATGAGGATGCAGTATCCAAAAGAGGAAGGTCAGTTTTGGGACCATTGTTGTTCAATTTGTTAATGTTAATGATACTGGGATGTATCTAACTAGTGATATGCAGCTGATGCAAAATTGGGGAAAGCAATACAGAGTCAAGAAGATGTGGCCTTACAGAATGACTTGAATAGATTGTATGAGTGGGCAACAGTATGGAACTGTCATTTCAATATTGCAAAATGTAAGATTTTGAAATTTGGTAAGCAACAATGAGATGCAAAGTATACACTTGATGGGATAACTTTAAAGGAAGTAGAGGAGATGAGAGAACTAGGGGTGATGGTGGACAAAGATCTGAAATTCAGGGGCTACATTGCACAATTTGTGAAAAAGTCACATTGGATAATGGCTATGATGTGGATTACCTGGACATGCAGAAATAGAGAGGTTATGATGCTATTGTGTAAGACTTTGATCAGGCCTCATATGGATTATTTTGCACAAATTTGGTCGCCAGGTTTTCATGGTGACGAGGATATGTTGGAAAGGGTCCAGAGAAAATTCACAAAGGTGATCTGGCCTTTGGAATGTGGAGTACGTGGACAGATTGAGAGAATGTAAGTTGCAAAGCCTAGTGAATAGGAGGGGGGGGGGTTCCAGCAATGGCCTCTCATAAAACAAGAGGCCATTGCTGGAAACTGTATAAGGAGTGTGAGCAGAGTTGTGAGGAGTAGGTTCTTTGCATGGAGAGTGGTTGACGAGTGGAATGCATTGGTTGGGTGTGTTTGAATGTGGACACATTGAATCAGTTTAAGGCACGGTTGGATGAGCATTTCTAAACAGACCAAATGGTCCAAAGTTGATCACACAGCTTTGGACCATTTGGTCTGTTTAGAAACATGCATAAGATATGAAGAAATCTTATGCATGTTTCTTATACACATCTGCTTGACTACATGTTCCTGAAAGGAGAACATGAGTTTCATTGTTCTTTGACATGGAAAAAGCCAGTGATACAGCCTGGAGACCGATTAATCTTGTTTAATCTTGGTCTGAGTGAGTACTTTCCTGTTTTTATTAAAAACTTTCTATCCAGCCATGTGTTGCAAGTCCGAGTGGGTAGAATGTTATCTCGAATATATCCTCAATAAGATAGGATTTCTCAAAGCTCTGTCTTAAGTGTGTCTTCACTATTAAAGTGAACTCAATTACTGAACACCTTCCTCCCACAGTAGCCAATTGCCTTTATGTCGATGATTTCACAGTTAACTGTCACTCGACAATATGAGGTTCATTGAAAGATGAGAGAGGACGTGAAGGAATTATTAGAGGTAGTGAAAGAAAAGAGTGACAGAGTTAGGATAGTGAGTCTTGGAAGGCAGTGACACTAATGATTTTGAAAGCATATGGTGTGAGGTAGAGGTGGGCAAGACAGGATATTTAGTGGGATGTTGCTACAAACCAGATGATGCGAAGCTGGGAAGGATTATTAGTAATAGTGCAGATGCAGCAGCCCTGCAAGAGGATTTGAATAAGCTAGATAGATGGGAAAATGAATGGGGGCTTCAGTTTAATGCAACAAAATGTAAGGTCTTGAGGTTTGGGAAACATTGATGGGACACTGCATACTCTATGGGAGGAGTTATACCGGAGGAAGTAGGGGAGACAAGAGATCTGGGGTTGATGATTGATAGAAACCTGAAATTTACGGGGCATATTGCAAAGGTGGTGAAGGTAACATAGAGGATTGCTGCAATAATGAGAAGGACACTGACCTGCAGAGATAAAACAGTTATCATTCTGTTGTATAAGACCCTGATCAGACCACACTTGGACTATTGTTCTCAGATTTGGTCCCCAAGATTTGAAGGAGATAAATTAACTGTGGAAAGGGTACAAAGGTGGATAACAAAGATGGTTTCAGGACTGTACAATGATAGTTATGAGGATCGGCTGAGAGAATGTGGACTGCAGAGTTTGGTGGATAGAAGAAGGAGAGGTGATATGATTGAGACTTTTAAACTGTTGAGAGGTGGTTACAGGGTTGACACTGGGGAGTTCTTTCACTTGGGTGAACAGCGGAAAGGAGTGATGACAAGAGGCCATCCCTGGAAGTTACGAAAGGAAACTGTGAGCAAGAGGGTGAGGAGTGGTTTCTTTGCATGGAGGGTGGCTGAACCATGGAATGCATTGCCTGATGGAGTGGTGAGAGCGAGAACGGTTGATGAGTTCAAGGAGTGGTATGATGGACTTTGTGTTTCTTGGGGGGGGGACCTCCCCTCAATGAGTCTTGATAGACTTTGTGTTTCTTAACAAGGACCTCCCATGATGAGTCTTTTGCCTCCATGGAGGCCTGAATAATAATAATATTAATAACTTCATCAAGCAATCCGTGTGTCTCTTCATGGGTTCAGGTTATCTGCCAAAAAAAACATCTGTGTACAGTTCTGTTGGAAACGCACCCATCACCCTGATCCTGATTTAAGAATGGGACAAATTATATTCCCATAGTTCCAGAGGCCAGGTTTTTGGGAATAATCTTTAAAAGAATGCTAATTTTCTTTACACACATTCGTCATCTTCAGGATAAGTGCAAGAAAGCAGTCAACATCCTCTGCACTCTATCCTCTGCAGAATGGGTGCTGATCAATGTTTCTTGCTCTGCTTTTATCATACACTTGTACTTATGAAACTTGATTATGAGTCCCAGGTTTACAGTTCTGCAAGGGAAAGCATGTTCCAGTAGTTGGACCCAATCCATCATCAGGATATCCAATTAGCTACCGATGATTTTTGCACATCGCCTGTTTAAAGTCTTTATGTTGAATCAAATGAACCCCCTTTATCACTTAAACGAAAACATTTGTCTCTTAATTATGTCCTAAAAATAAAGTCCCTTCCAGATCATCCTACATGGACTAGTCTCTTTTCTCTACATTGGAAGGGGCTGTATCACACATCAGACTGCCATTTGTCCTTTTGGTATGTGCATTAAAAAGGCAGTAGAAGCTATTGGCACGAGTGTTGATAACATTACCTGAACCAAACAAAACAGCATTTCTCCATGGCAGGCTTGCAACCCATCCTGCAGACTCTCCCTTTGTCAGCTACAAAAGTCTCATGCACCTTCTCTCTCTACCTTCAACTGTCCAATGCACACAGAGCAGCCAACTCTGCAGAGTTGCATGCCATTCAGCTTGCACTTGTGCATATCAAAGAAAACTCCTACCAAAAGTGTATAATTTATACAGACACTTTTTGAGTACTTTTACAGGCTATCTCCTTTCCAGTGGACAATGCACATCCAATGCTTGGTGAGGTGCTTCAACTCTTGTACAAAATAAAAACTCTTAATTTTGATGTTCAGTTGTGTTGGATTCCCAGCCACGTTGGAATTAAGGGAAATGACATCATAGATGCAGCTGCTAGATCAGCTCATACTTTCCAAATACTGTTTGACAGTCCCTTATACTGTCTACATCCAGTTTATAAAATCAAAGTTAATTGTCCAATGGCAATACTCGTGGCAGTCTAGTCACTGTAGGAATAGAACAGAGGAAGTTGTTCTTGCTAGGCTCTGCATAGGTCACAGTCACTCACACAATCTTATTTACTGAGAACTGATGACCCACCTATTTGTGGGAAACAACATCTGTCTTACTATTAGTCATGTTTTGGGAGTGCAAGCACTTCTGATGAGAGAGAAATGACATTTTTTACTTATCTGGTCAAGCCCTATACACTCAGCCAGATGTTATCAGCTGGGACAGATTTCCTGACTTTTAGATTTTTTACAAAACATTAATTTATTCAAAGACATTTGATTGTAGATTTGTTTATATGTATATACTAAACTTGGTACATAAATTTTATTTACTGATTTATCTTATAACTTTGTACATATATTTTATTTCATTGTAGCTATTTATTTATTTATTTACCTATCAACACTCTGCATATTGCTGCAACCTGTGTCCTGGTGCAGTATGACTTTTGCTGTTCTTGCACCAAATCAATCGCTCCTGCTGATCCTTCCTCTCGGAAAATAAATCTTGTGCACCCTTTTGTGATGCAATGAATCTTGTCTGGTTGATTCTCATTCATCACGTCTTTAATAATGATGGTAAAATAATCCCACGGCATAAAGGAGGATCAAGGACTGAACTAACAGATTATAGGCAAATCAGTATCTCAGGAGTGATGGTTAAGGTATTGGAGCAATTGGTAAAAGACAGAATTCAGGACTGGGTAGACAGGAATATGAAAAACTCTGTAAGGGACAACTTTGCTTTGTGAAGGATAGGTCTTGCCTTAGTAATTTGCTTACTTTTTATAATAAAGTGACAATGGAGTTAGATAAAGAAAATGGCTACTCAGCTGCTGGACTTTGCAAAGTCATTTGATGGGATTCCACATGGAACTTCGTTGCATAGATTAGAGAAAATTGGGATGGATATGAATCGAGTGATTTGGATTAGTGAGTGGATGATGGATAGATATCGATAAGTGGTTTATGGAGAAGTTGAGTCCAGGAGAAGACAGGTGACTAGTAGTGTATTCACAGGGCTCAGGTACCTGGTCCTCTTTTGCTTAATTTTACATCAGTGATATAGAGAATGATTTCAGGCAAGATTAGGAAGAGTGATAGTGAAGTTGATGTACAGATCTTACAGAATGACTTACATAGACTGACAGTATAGACAAAGTTATTATGGCTGCTTGTTTAATGAGGCCAGGTGTAAGGTGATGCACTTTGGGAAACAGAGATCATAAATTGTGTACTATACTGATGGAACTGATTTTGAAAACTAGCTAAACAAAAGTAATGGGAAGACTAATTAAAATATAGAAAATAAATATCACAGGATGATGTCAAAATATTCTGGAGGCTTGAATTCAGGAAAATATTCAGGAAAAAGAATTAAAGATGATACAGTGACATGAAAAACTTATGAGGGAGATACTCTAGATATCTGGAGTAATTGCTGTAAGATTCTAAATGAAATAAGCAGTGACAGCATGTTTGTAGAAAATATTCAAGTGGAATTCCTGAAAACCTGAAATTTGGTATTGCAGCTGGAGTAAATGATATTTGATAAGTGCTCAAAATGTGTGAGATAAAAGCTTTACAGTGGCTACACACAGCAGAGCTCAGAAGGACTTGTAAGCTTCCTATAATAGTACAAAATGTTGAACAATCACATGTGTAACCTAAGAGCAACAGCTCATCCAAGTTACGATATGCATAAAGTTACAAAAATTTATGCAATGCATTTTCATTATTATATACACATGTACATTCATATAATATACTTATTATAATATAATTACATAATAAAATCACAGGAGACATGCTAATATGTACAGAGAAAGTTGCATAACATTTAATTAGGAACAAAATAAAACAAAGTAGTTAAATAGCATTTAAATTTTTACGTTTTACATCCACTGAAATTTGAGTAGAAGTCTCAAAGCACTCATCTATAAAAAAAATAAAACAATGAAAATTATAGAGGAATTTCCCTACTCAGTTCCTGGTAAATTTATGTCAACATACTTGAGAGAAGGCTAAGAATAATCTTGTTAGGGCAACTTGGAGAACCAGCATGCTGGGTGACAAAATTGGTGGTTGGATGGTTGTCAGAGTCAGATTTTCACTTTAAGACAAATAGTTGAGAAATTATGGGAATGTAAAAAAGATCTGCATTTAAGTTTTGTAGATCTCAAAAAGGCATATGACAACGTGCCAACAGAAAAGCTTTCAAAAAATTACAATTATATACTGGATATTATAGTGAACAACACAGTATCTATGTTCTATCTTTAACACATATATCTGCTCTTCCCCTCCCATAGAGATATAATTAATATTCCTAGAATCCTAGAGGGAGTCAAATATGACAATGTTTTGGATACTTTTCCCGATAAAGAAGAAATGATGGACACTGGCCATCCACAAATGCTCAAAATATAAAAAATTACTATTACTATTATTTGACACCTCCAGGAACTCCAAAGACTCATTGAGGGAGGGCACCTACTCAACTCTCTGTCTCCATCACTCAACCTCATCATCTACACCAAAGTCATATACTGTCCACTACCATCACTATCCAAATCCACTATCTAAATCCAAGACTAATGGGGAAAAAAAAAAACTCTTTACATAGGAAACCATGATACCCAAAACAAAATAATGAAAATATTCCTACAATGGAATTGTAATGGATTTTGACAAAACATCAATATCAACACTCTTGCAGAATATATGCCAGCATGCTTCTATCTACAGGAAACATACCTGAAGCTCAGTGATGACCTGGCATTACAAAATCTAACTATAATTCGTAAGGTCATAAGGACAGGGGATGGGCCTGCCCACAGAGAAGTCACCATCCTAGTGGGCACCCATACCCCATTCCAGCAAGTCCCACTTAATACCAACATAGATTCAGCTGCCGTGCAACTCTCATACTGAACTTCCATACGTGCAACTGTGATATTGCAGTTACCATCCCCCCTTACATTTAATGGGGGATTTAAACAAACACAACACTATGGGGTAGTGCCCGAACAAACATCAGATGAAGAGTAGTTGTGGAATATATGTTCTACAATAACAGTCTCTCTCTCTCTCTCTCTCTTGAACACCAGAAGCAACACTGGCATAGCTTTCTATTTGTTCTTCCCATTGTTGAAGTGGGAAACAGAAGACAGCTTGTATGGGAGTAATCATTATCCCATAATATTAACCTTTTTACATGGACAACCATATACTAAATCATTAATATCACAATGGAAAATTGAGCAAGCCAAATAGTCCACCTAATTTACTTTAGCAGAATTTAATTCTACAACAGTCCAATCAGTAATATAGTGACAGAGTGTATTGCACAAGTTGCAACAACTGAAATTCTAAAAAACATCTAATTGGCTTCCAGATTTCCCTAAGCCATGGTGAAATGATAATCGCACAACAGTCAGGATAGCTCAAAAGAAAGCATGGAGTATCTTCCACAGATACCCCCCCCCACACACACACACATACACACAAACCTCATTGCTTTCAAACATGCTCAAGCAAGACACATCTGTTGTCAGAGCCAGAAGGAATTCAGGATCCAGTATGCATCTTCTATAACAAGATCAACCAACAGCAAAGAAATATATGGGAAAAAATTCAGAAAATGAAAGAAAGATACACCACCTACTAGCTCTTTCCTTTGAACATAATGGATGTCATCCCAACTATCTCATTGAGTGTTGGGATGGCAGTTTTAGCAAATATCTCAGGAGAGATATTTGCTAAAACATCAGCAGTATCTTCTTATAATTGCAAAGAGAAAAACAACAATTTCTGTTTTCTTGAAATGATACTGAAGAATATAGCAGACCATCTGGTAAAACAGTCATGGAATCTCTGCTGCACCTTTTTTTCAACAAATTTTGTGAAAATGGGTTTTCTTGATACCAGACAAAAGGCTATTATTACTTTCTGAAGCGAGGCAAGGATCCAAAAATCCCATAATAAACTATTGTTCAATTGCTCTGACCAGCTGCGTATGCAAGATTCTGAAAAACATCATTAACTGTCATCTTTATGATTTCTAAAGAGAAACAACTTTTTTTTCTTTCTTTTTTTTTTTTTTCTTTTTTTTTTTTCTTTTTTTTTTTTTTTTTTGCCAGAACACAATCTGGCTTCTGCAAATGCATTCTACAACTGATCATCTAGTCTGGCTAGAAACATCCATTAGAGATACCTTCCTAAAATGTGAGCACTTAGTATTGGTTCTCTTTGATATGAAAAACTCATACAACACTGCTTGGAGATTTGAAATATTGAAAGACCTACACAGTTTTAGTCTCAGAAGAATCTTCCTCTTTTTATCTAACTGAATCTTCCAAGTTTGAGTAGGAACTGCTCTCTCTTCTGACTATATACTAAAGAGGAGGAGTCCTACAAGGTTGAGTTTTAAGTGTCACACTTTATGCAATCAGTATCAACCTGACAACAGAGCAACTACCTGCAACAGTAAGTAAATGCCCTCTATGTGGATGACTTCACCATCTTCTGTCATTCATGTAATATGAGGGTCAGAACAAGACAGCTGCAGCAAGCCAGTGACTATCTCCTAAAATGGGTGCATGCAAATGGGTTCATATTTTCACAGCAAAGACAATTTGTATGAGCTTTTGCTATAGACAAGGTCTTCATCCTGATCCAGAACTCCAACTGGAACAAATATTAATCCCAGTTGCACTAGAAGCCAAGTTCTTGGGATTCTATTTGATACCAAACTTAGTTTTCTCTCTCACATACATCAGTTCCGAGACAGGTGCTGCAAAGCAATGAATATTCTATGCACCATATCTTCTGCCTTTTGGGGTGCTACCATACATTGTTTTCTTTGTTTGTATAGGGCATTGATAAGATCAAAACTTGATTATGGGTCCCAAGTCTCAAAGAAAAGAACCCTGCGATGGCTAGTCCCTATTCACCATCAAGCCATCAGAATTGAAACTTGAGCATTTCATGTTACAATTCTGATGGCTTACAACTTACAGCTGAGCGTTATGTCATCAGGCTTGCACTAAAATACATCCGGTTGTATTACTGCCAAGAAATGAAATTAAAATACCTCCCAGACTATCCCATGTGGCCCACTATTTTTTGTGTGGAGAATTTGTACAACACTCAAAAGACTGCTATAAGACCTTCTGGTTTGTGGACAAAAGCTCTAGAGATTGCAGTAGACAGTATAGCCTAAATGACACCAAACACACTTCCACCATGGCACTCTATATATACCATTCAGTAGCTTTTCTTTCACTGAAATTTTCCATCACTCCTGTTGTTTACCAGCAACTCTTCGAAGCTCATAGAATTGAATATTCTAATTTTGTGCTTGTCTATACAGATGGTTCAAAATTGAAGGACCTAGTAAGATCTCACATCATTCCAGACACTATTTAAATGAAGGGGGATATTAAATCCCACATGATTTCAAAGCCGAATAAGAAACTCAAAGATCGGAATCAAAGAGTTTCATGCCGAATATAGTAAACTATATAAGTATTTAAGTAATAAGTTATTTAAGTAATTCCAGACACCATTATATCTGCACAAATCCCACTGTAACAACTTACAGCTGAGCATTATGTGCTAGAGCTTGCACTAAAATACATCCAGTTGCATTACTGCCAAACGTGTATAATATATTCAGACTCAAAGTTCTCTTCAGGCAAAAAAATGTCTAGAGCTAGAAATATCCATTGTTCTCTCAAATCCAACACCTCCTCTCTCAGTTATGAAAGCTACACTTAGTTATATGATGTTGACATTAAGGGAAACAAGGGTGCAGATACTGCAGCTAGGTCAGCTCATTTCTCAAACTTCCACAACCTGCCTATACCACACACAAATTACCAGCAGATTATCAAAAAAAAAGACTTTTATCCTAGTGGCAGCCAACTTGGAATAGAAAGAGACTAATCATAAGCTCTACCAAATTAAGCCTGAAATTAAATTATGGCAGTCTAATCTGTGGAGGATTCAAAAAGAGGAAGAAGTTTTTATTACTCAGCTCCACATAGATCATATTTATCTTACACAACACATTCCTTATTGATAGGTGATGACATAAATGGATTTTGTGATGCCATACTATCCATGATATTTTAATTGACCACACTCATTTTGCCAATGAGCACATCCATTATATTCGTCACTTTTATAATCTGTCTGATCCTTGTACATTCAAGCAGCTTCAGGAATTATAAATTATATATTTATTAGTTTAACTATTGCATATATTATTTTAAAAACTTGGTTTTATGAATTTTAATGCTTTTATTTATACTTCCTTTTATATCTTTTTTATACCCATATCTTACATTTGTTTTTCTACACTGATTTATGCTTGTTTATATGTCCTTGCACCATTAAACCAAAAATCAATCAAGTGTGATGAATTGGGGGGGAAGACACTAATGGTTTCGAGAGCATATGGTGTGTGGTGAAGGTAGGCAGGACAGCAGGATATTTAGTGGAATGTTGGTATAAACCAAGGAACACAACTGTCTAAACATTTCCTGAGCAGGAAATGTTTAGTCAGTTGAGTTTGGCAGGTGCAAGTGATCATCATGGAGATTTTAACTACAGCAGTATAAATTGGGAAGAGAAAACGACATGTAATAGTCAGGGAATGGAATTCTTGAGGGATATCTTAGGCAACATGTAACAGAAAGGACACAAGGATCGAGAGTTTTGGATTTGGTCATAGCACTGGAGAATCTGATTGTAACTGACATGACATGACATCTCTGCTCCCCCATTTGGAGAGTAACCCTATATATACAGGGTGTTCGGGATAAATTTGACAGTTTCGTAAGGAAAAAGAAAATCTTCTTTGTATCTATTAAATTTAATGAATTGACAAAAAAACATTACAGGCAGAGTTAATTACAATACTATCAACAAGATTTACTCAAAATAACCACCATTAGCATTGATCACAGCTTCAATTCTGCTTCGGAACCTCGAACAAGCTGATGCTACAGTCTCCCTGGGAAGGGCCGCAAAAACTGTTTTAATTTTATCCATTAACTGGGCTTTTGTATTACTGGAAGTGCGATTGGTGTCTTTTTCAACTGCGCCCCATACAAAATAATCCATGGGGTTAAGGTCTGGGGAGTTTGGAGGCCAAACATTTGGACTGGTGAAGTCGTAGAAATTTTCAGACAACCATTTTTGACTTTTCCCAGAGGTGTGGCAAGGTGCCGAATCCTGCTGCCATACATACGGCCTACCATTGGCTACCCTTGTTATCCAGGGCTTGACTACAGTTAGCAACTCCACGAACAAAGCCCGAATTCCAATGCCAGGGTTCTTCAACACCTGTTCCTGCAGATTTGCGAGGAATTCTGCTGTACGAACGCAATCAGATCGTCTGCTAGGGATCTTTCTTCTTGCTACATCCTCGTAGTCACCATTGCAAGTCTCTAGTTCATGCCTGATTGTTTTTACTGTATTCAGGGAGCATTGGGCAGCAGTCGTAATATCCTTATTTTGATGGCGGGCACGAATCATCATGATACAAGTTATTCTCTTCCATGATTCAGGTGGGTTCCAGCTATCCATCCTTTCTGACATCTTGTATATGAATGAAGAAGGGTCCAAACTTTTAAATGAAGAGAAGTGTGTGTTAATACATGTAACTTACGGAAAAATATAATTAATTATAAATATGTCAAATTTATCCCGAACACCCTGTATATATATATATATTTTTTTTTTTAAATAACGAAACCTGTGGTGCGTTCATAATTAGAAGAAACATGTATAAACCACAGTGAAAATTATTTAATTGTAAATATTTCATCCTAAGTATCTTAGGACATCATCAGTACAGTATTTAAACAAAAATTAGGAATAACATACAGATCTCATGAAAACGTGCATAACGTGCTAAAGTAGTACAAAAAAAAAAAAAAAAAAAAAAACGTTAATTATTTAACACAGTTTTGTATGATAATTTCCCATACTTTAGGAATAGTAAGAACGTCGTTGCGGTTTAGGTTTGGTCTGTGTAGTAGGGCTTTAGAACTTTCTTTGTATAAACGTTCATGTTTAAATAAAGATCTATGTAAAAGTTTAGCCTTTTCCCAATCGATCCTATGGTTTGGATTTTCAATTCCGTGTTGAGAGAGGCCAGATTTCTGCGGTTTAAGAAGACGAATGTGGTCTTGATGTTCCGAGATGCGTTTCTGAACAGACCTACCTGTCTGTCCAAAGTAAGATAATTTGCATGAGTATGGAATCTCATAAACACCAGGTAACATCAAGGGTGAGAATTTGTCCTTAGGAGAAGGTAATAAGTTGTAAATTTGGTTGATAGGTTTGTAAGTAGCAGCAAAATTGTATTTCTTCATAATTTTAGAAAGACGTTCTGAGATGCCTTTAACGTAAGGTATGGGAATCCTATGCACTTCTTCCAGTCTGGTTTGATGTATGCAGAAGTGACTGATGATTTTTTGAGTTGTTTTGGGATTATATCCATTTAGGATGGCTGTATTTTTGATAACTTCTAATTCCTGGTTTAAAGATTCTTCAGAGGAGCAGAATTTGTGTTCTCTGGAAACTAGTGATTTAATAATGCCAGATTTCTGAGATGGATGATGAGCAGAAGAATTGTGAATGTAGCGACCTGAGAATGTAGGCTTGCGAAAGACAGAAGTGGCGATGGAACCGTCTTCTTTTCTTTTGATGTGTAAATCCAAAAAAGAGATACCCTGTGGAGATTCTTTTTCTAACGTAAAGTTGATGCGATGATGAAGAAGGTTAATTTTATCTAGAAACAGTTGTAATTCAGGTTTGGGATGATTCCATACTGCAAATACGTCATCGACATATCTTAGCCAAATTTTTGGTTTGGCTAAGATATGTCGTTGAATTGTTCAAGTTTGTTATTGCATCAGGTTACTTCACCTGGAAAGGTCAAATTTACAAGCAAGAGGAAGGAACAGCAATGGGATCTCCTTTATCACCAAACCTAGCAAATTTGTTTCTAGAACACCTTGAGGAAAATATATTCACTTTTGAACCCAAACCAAAAATTTGGCTAAGATATGTCGATGACGTATTTGCAGTATGGAATCATCCCAAACCTGAATTACAACTGTTTCTAGATAAAATTAACCTTCTTCATCATAGCATCAACTTTACGTTAGAAAAAGAATCTCCACAGGGTATCTCTTTTTTGGATTTACACATCAAAAGAAAAGAAGACGGTTCCATCACCACTTCTGTCTTTCGCAAGCCTACATTCTCAGGTCGCTACATTCACAATTCTTCTGCTCATCATCCATCTCAGAAATCTGGCATTATTAAATCACTAGTTTCCAGAGCACACAAATTCTGCTCCTCTGAAGAATCTTTAACCCAGGAATTAGAAGTTATCAAAAATACAGCCATCCTAAATGGATATAATCCCAAAACAACTCAAAAAATCATCAGTCACTTCTGCATACATCAAACCAGACAGGAAGAAGTGCATAGGATTCCCATACCTTACGTTAAAGGCATCTCAGAACGTCTTTCTAAAATTATGAAGAAATACAATTTTGCCACTACTTACAAACCTATCAACCAAATTTACAACTTATTACCTTCTCCTAAGGACAAATTCTCACCCTTGATGTTACCTGGTGTTTATGAGATTCCATGCTCATGCAAATTATCTTACTTTGGACAGACAGGTAGGTCTGTTCAGAAACGCATCTCGGAACATCAAGACCACATTCTTCTTCTTAAACCGCAGAAATCTGGCCTCACTCAACACGGAATTGAAAATCCAAACCATAGGATCGATTGGGAAAAGGCTAAACTTTTACATAGATCTATATTTAAACATGAACGTTTATACAAAGAAAGTTCTAAAGCCCTACTACACAGACCAGACCTAAACTTCAACGACGTCCTTACTATTCCTAAAGTATGGGAAATTATCATACAAAACTATGTTAAATAATTAATGTTTTTTTTTTTTTTTTTTTTTTTTTTTTTGTACTACTTTAGCACGTTATGCACATTTTCATGAAATTCTATTGTAATCATGCGCCCTAACTGTATGTTATTCCTAATTTTTGTTTAAATACTGTACTGATGATGTCCTAAGATACTTAGGATGAAATATTTACAATTAAATAATTTTCACTGTGGTTTATACATGTGTTTCTTCTGACCTTATATATACTTTTAACTTGGGAGGTGAATAGATATGCAGAAATATCTAGGAGAAAGAAATTTATGTGAAATTATAAGGCAGGTAATTATTATAATCTTAGAAACCATCTTGGGGAAGTTCTGTGGATGGAAGGGTTGGAAGAGCAATATACGGGAATTAGTGAAGAAATATTTATTAGCAGCAATGGCGAGTCGCATACCTCAAGTGAAGACAGAACACAATTTATTATAAAGTGTATGACAACAATGTTATTATTATTATTACTATTACCCCAAGACTTCATGGAGTCAAAGATTCATCCGGGAGGTCCTTTTATCACACACACACATCTCATCATACCATGTCTTAAACGCACTCAAACTCCTTGCAGACACCACACTAAGGCATTCCAATCATTCACAACTCTGCTCGAAAAAAACCTGCCTCTCGCTCCCCTACTCATACCCTCTTTATACAGTTTTCAGGGATGACCTCTGGTTCTCCCCTGATCTCCCACTATTCTCTGTAGAATTTCTCCACTATTGATCTTATAACAACCCCTTACCAATTTGTAGGTCTCTATCATATCTCCCCCTCCACCAGACTCTGCAAATTACATCTCAATTTTTCATCATACTCAACATTCCAGAAGTCAGAAACTACCTTAGTCAGTCACCTTTGGACCCTTTTCAACATCTCTTCATCCTTCTGAAAACCCGGTGACCAAATCTGGGCACAATAGTCCATGTGTGGCCTAATCAAAGCCTTATACAACGGAACAAGAATCTCTCTACTTCTACACATCAGTGTCCTCTGCATCATTCCCAGAAGCCTTTGTGTTGTCTTCACAATTTTGGCGATGCGTCCCCTAAATTTTAGATCCTTATCCACTATCACCCCCCAGATCTCTTATTTCCTCTACCTCCAACAATATATTCTCACCAAGCATAAATTCTGCATCCCATCTTTGTTTTCCAAATTTTAAAAACTTACATTTTGCAACATCGAACTCGCATCCCCAATCACTCAATTTATTCAAGTCTTCTTGCAAGGCCACAACATCTTCACTACTCTTTATGGTTCGTCCCAACTTTGCATCATCAGCAAACAACTGAATATCTCCATCCAAATCTTTGCCAATATCATTAATATACAAGTTAAATAGTAATGGCCCTAAAACAGACTCCAGAGGCACCCCCCCCCCCACTAGTGACTTTTCTTTTCCTGGATATCACTCCCCCATACACAACTTGTTGTACCTATGAGATAGCCAGTCTCTAATCCAATGCACTAATCTAATATCCAACCCCATCTGCTCTAGTTTGACTGTCAACTTATCATGAGGTACTCTATCAAAAGCTTTTGCGAAATCCAAGTATATTACTGTGTATCCTTCTCCTCTAATATCAAATGGAAACTGCAAATTATTATTATGTTATTATTATTATTATTATTATTATTATTACGTGACACCTCCAGGGAGGCCAAAGACTCATTGAGGGAGACACATGCTCCACAACTCTCTGCCTCCACCACTCAATCCACCAACTACAACTAACCTCAACTTACCAACTTATCAACGTTTTGAATTGATAGTTCTATACTGTTAACCACTCATACAATGTATTCAAGTCCTCCTGTAAGGCCATAATGTCTGCTTGAATTCCTAATCATTCTCAACAGTTTCGCATCATTTGCAAATAGTCGTATATCACTGACCAGTTTAATCTATCCCAATATTAATATACAGATTAAATAACAATAGTCCCAAAACTGATCCTTGTAGCATCACTAGTGACTTTCCTCTTTCAAAATAGCGCCCCCCCATGCACACAACTTGCTAATATCTATCCATTCACCTATCCAACTCATTAATCTATCATCTAATCACATCTGCTTCAGTTTGGTTACCAACTTGTGGTGTGACAATCTATCAAAAGCCTTTGCAAAATCGAAGTATACCACTGTATATGCATCTCCCCTTCCCCAATACATTCAGCACTTTGTTATAGTATATAAACTAGTCGGTAAAACACAACCCCTTTTTAACAAACCATTGCTGACCAGTACACAGAATAATGGAGTCATCAACCCACTTTTATATCTTAGCACTCACCAACACCTTAGTACAACTCCAGATAAACAGTTTGGTCTGTAATTTGTGTCATAGCATTATCACCTTTGTGAAGTGGAACAGTTTTACCTTCCTCCCTTTCACTCCTTTTTGGACTTGTGCTGTTGCAAGTCTTGTTAAACAAGAAGGGCAAGGCCAATACTAACTACTTTGAACATAGCCATTCAAATATCACCATGTGTCTGGAGATTAATTCCCTCAAGACACATGGTGATATATCTCATCAAGTCCTACTGCATTATTGACATCTAGTTTGCTTAACTCCTCATATATCTCTTGCTCACTCACCAAATACTTTTGATATCACATTGAGGATGAAACATCCTGATGAACTGCTCACTAAATACTTCACCCATGACCCCTGCAGGAGTTATCAATCTACCACTTTCATTCATTAATATCATCATGCCGTAATCTTTTTCTTTATACTTGCCACATATTGAAAAAATTTTCTTGAGCTTCTGATTTCACACTTAGGATGAAATACCCTGATGAACTGCTTCTTACTGATCGCCTCAACAATGTCCTGTGCAGCAGTCACCAATCTCGCACTTTCATCCATCAACAGTATCTGAACCAAAATCATTCTTCCTTCTACTTACCACACACAAAAAAAACAAAAAAACTTATGGTTTTTTTTCTTGGCTTGATTTGTTAATTTCTGCTCAGACTGCGCTTTTGTTTTCTTTACCAACAACTGATTCACTCTTGTGGTCTGCTCTTTATACTCTTCATGCAACTGATTATTACTATTATTCATCTTGTGCTGCCTCCAAAGTACTTCTTCCAGATTTCATGCTTAAATGAAGGAGTTTTGGAGGAAGTATATGGAAAGGGGAGCGAATGCATGAACAGCTTAAGGATTCAGACTAGAAAGTGACTAACATAAAAAGAAATGTAAAA
The DNA here is from genome assembly GCF_054136105.1 of Typopeltis vanoorti. Taxonomy (NCBI): domain Eukaryota; kingdom Metazoa; phylum Arthropoda; class Arachnida; order Uropygi; family Thelyphonidae; genus Typopeltis; species Typopeltis vanoorti. Next base: position 58,828,793 of record NC_143555.1, on the reverse strand, counting down.
CTTGAATTCGAGAAGAGATTAGCTTAAGATCCAAGGAAAATATACAGGAATTTTTTTCATTATTTGACCAGTAGGAGGAGAAATGATTGTGGAAGAATGACAATGTCAGACAAAAATGGGAGTAGAGTAGAATCTGATGCAGAAGACATAATACAGTTCTTTAATGATTACTTTATTCAGGTACTTCATCCTGGAAATGTAAGTTTCGTTCCTAGAGGGATGGAGAGAATTCAAGGTTTCTAGGTGCATGGGGACAATTTTCAGATACTAAGTACTCTAGATGTCAATAAAGCAGTGGGACTGGATAGGATTTCACCACATGTTTTGAGAGAATGTACTAAAGAACTGACAGTTCCACTGACTCAGTTTTTCAATGATTGTCTAGCAATGGGAAAGGTGCCCAACAATTGGGCACCTTTCCCATTGCTAGACAATTGAGTTGACAAGATTAATGCTATCTATGAGTGTCAGCATGGATTTCTTAAAGAGGCACTCTTTTTTTTAGCATTCTGATTGCCCATGTATAATAAAGTAACAAGAGCAGTTGATGAGAGAAAACCATATACTGCCTTTTTTTATTTTTATTTTACAAAAGCATTTAACAGGGTGCCACATGATAAACTGATATTTAAGGTATAGCGCAGTGAATTATTATTATTATTATTATTATTACCCAAGACCTCATGGAATCAAAGACTCATCTGGGAGGTCCTTTCATCACACACACCTCATCATACCGTGTCTTAAACACACTCAAACTCCTCGCAGACACTGCACTCTCAGGCAAGGTATTCTAATCATTCACAACTCTGCACGAAAAAAACCTTCCCCTCACTCCCCAACTCACACCCTCTTTATACAATTTCCAGGGATGACCTCTGGTTCTCTCCCGATCTCCCACTATTTTCTGTATAACTTCTCCAGCATTGATCCTATAACAACCCCTTACCAACTTGTAGGTCTCTATCATATCTCCCCTCTTCTTTCTGTCCATCAGACTCTGCATATTACATCTTCTCAATCTTTTCTCATACTCGACGTTCCAGAGGTCAGAAACTACCTTAGTCAGTCGCCTCTGGACCATCTCTAACATCTCTTCATCCTTCTGAAAACTAGGTGACCAGATCTGGGCACAATAGTCATTTGTGGCCTAATCAAAGCTTTATGCAGTAGAACAGGGGTTCTTAACCGGTGTTCCCCGTAACACTTGTGTTCCGCGAACTGGTTACAAGTGTTCCGCTGGTGAAAGATGTCATATAACATAGTTAGTGTAATTGGCTACTCTGAATAAAAAATGGCGAGGGAATTATCTCCGTTATAACAGAACAATTAACAATATTGGAAGAAACGATTTCAAGTTACTTTCCTTCCTTAAATACACAAAATTATGACTGAATACGAAACGCATTTGGCATAGTTAATACATAGAGTTGTGAATTTTCGTTACAAGAAGAAGAACAATTAGTTATCTTGTCAACGGATCGTACTCTAAAAATGAAATTCTCTGAAATAAATCTTGCTAAATTTTGTATTTTTGTCCAAGCCAAATATCTAGCTCTCTCCACAAGAGCACTGAAAATTTTGTTACAGTTTTCAACATCATATTTGTGTGAGCTCGGATTCTCAGTGTTAACCAATATAAAAACTAAAAAGTGCAAAAGACCTTATATTGCTGGAATCTGCAAATGCCGACAAGCTCAAGTATCGCATTAAAATAAGTTCCATTTTTATAAAAAGCAAGTCAATGAATATTTTTATTGCTAGCTTATGACTCTAATGCTTTTGATGTTCCCCAAATTTTTCTTATAATCAAAAGTGTTCCATGACTTCAAAAAGGTTAAGAACCACTGCAACAGAACAAGAATCTCCCTACTTCTACAAGTCAGTATCCTTCGCATCATTCCCAGAAGCCTTTGTGTTCGCTTCACAATTTTGGCTATGTGGACCATAAATTTCATATCCTTATCCACTATCACCCCCAGATCTCTTATTTCCTCCACCTCTGACAATATATTCTCACCAAGCATAAATTCTGCATCCCATCTTTGTTTTCCAAATTTTAAAACCTTACATTTTGCAATATTGAACTCACATCCCCATTTGCTTGCCCAATCACTCAATTTATTCAAGTCTCCTTGTAAGGCCAAAACATCTTCTCTACTCTTCATGGTTCATCCCAACTTTGCATCATCTGCAAATAACTGAATATCTCCATCCAAATCTTCACCAATATCATTAATATATAAATTAAACATACCCATGAGGCCCTAAAACAGACTCTTGAGGCACTCCACTGTGACTTTCCTTTTCCTGGATATCGCTCCTCCATACACAACTTGTTGATACCTATCAGATATCCAGTCTCCAATCCAATGCACTAATCAATATCCAACCCCATCTGCTCTAGTTTGACTGTCAACATATCATGAGGTACTCTATCAAAAGCCTTTGCGAAAATCCAAGTATATTACTGTGTATCCTTTCCCTCTGTCCAAGGAAGCAGTCACTTTATTGTAATAAGTAAGTAGATTACTAAAACATGACCTCCCTTTAGCAAATCCATGCTGTCCATCAAAGATAATACCATACCTGTCAACCCAATTCTGGATCCTAGTTCTCACAAGCTTCTCCAACAACTTAACCACAACACCTGACACAAAAATAAGCCTATAGTTTGATGCTTGAGTTCGATAACCTCTCTTGTGAAGTGCACAATCTTGCCCTCCTTAGGAACTTGACCAAGTGCAAGACTTGTATTAAAGAAATATGTGAAGTAAGGTGTCAACTCCCTGGCACATTCCTTCAGAATACACGGTGATATATTATCAAGTCCCACAGCCTTATTTACATCTAGTTTACTCAACTCCCCAAACACCTCTTGCTCACTTACAGTCAGTCTCTCCTCCCCATCATCAACTACTCTCAATCTCTCCGTGAAGTCACATTCACAAGATTGAAAGATCTTTATGAACTGCTCATTAAGTATCTCCAGCAGACATTCTGCAACAGCTGTCTTTATACCATTTTCTCCAATCAATTGTCATCCTTCCATAATCATTCTTTCTTTTGCTGGCTACATATCGAAAGAACTCCCTAGGATTCTTTTTGGCTTCATTAGCTAACTGCTGTTCATACCTCTCTTTAGCTACTCTCACCAACCAAGTCACCCTCCTTGCCTGGTCTTTGTAGACCTCATGGAATTGGTTATTTCCACTTCTCTTATGCTGCCTCCACAATGCCCTTTTTCTCTGTATCGCATGCTTAATCTCTTTATTCATCCATCTCACACCTACCTTATTTAACCTTCTCACCCTTGGAATACATTTAGACATTGCATCTAGTAGATGCAATGTCTAAATATATTTGAAAATTCCCCAAGCTGTATTGATCTCTTTTCCAGCTAACACTCCTTATTCCATGCTACACCTGCAAGCTGTCTCCTGAGCTCTTCATAATCACCCCCCTCCCCTTGTAGTTCCACATATACCTTTTTCTCACAGAGGTCCTCAACACTGCTGGCAACCACAAAGGTAATCACCTCATGGTCACTCTCACCAATTGGTGGATGATTTAACACCTCATTTATAATTACATTCTCTGATGAGATGACCAAATCCAAGACCCCTCAATCCTCGCGTGCCCTCTATTACATACTGTCTGAGGTAGTTATCCCTTAAAAACTCAAGAAACTCATTTTCTTTACTTCCAGTTGCTATCTCATCATTCCAGTCTATATTGCCATAATTCAAATTGTCCATAATGATCACCCTTTTCTTATTTGCTTGGCTAATCTGATGATAGATTTCATTATCACCACCAGGGCTTTTTTTTCAGCTGGAACGGTCCGTAAAAGTTTATCAGAAAGCTTTCCGGCTGAAAAAAAGCCATGATCACCACCATCCACATTACCTGGTCTATAACAACATCCAACCAAGTATTTGATTCCATTCACCTCTATCTCACACCATACTGCCTCAAAACCACTGCCACTATTTCCCTCTTGCATCTCTACTTTGTATGGACAAACTCTTTCTCTATCATGAATAGCACTCCCCCTCCCTTTTTAGCCCCTTCTATCCTCACGAAACACATCATACTCTTCCATCTCTATTCCTGTCAGGATGTTATCCTCTTCCAACCATATCTCACTTATTTCAACAATCTTTGGGTGAACAGATGCAATTAGTGCAACAATTTCATCTGCCTTGTTTCTTATACTTCTAGTATTTGTAGACAAACACAACAGCTCATTTCTGGATCTACAGTTATTTCTACCGATACCACTCACTCAATGTGATTTCTCCATGCTCGACTGGGGCCATTTCCCTTTCTGCTTATTCATTTTATAACCCTTTTCAATTCCAACTGTTTCCTCGTGATCCCAGGTAGTTACATTAGATTGATATTTATCAGATAGCCAATCACCAAAGAGTGATGTATGAGGGAGTGGCATCAATAAAGTAGAATGTTACAAGTGAGGTTTCACAGGCCTCAGTACCAATTATCTGCATTGTTTAACATGTGTATAAATGACATTGTCACTGGAGTGCAGTAGGATATTCAGTTAGTTGCTGATAATGTGAAGTTGGAAAGGGTTATTAGTGATAGTGCAGGTGTTGGAGACCTTCAAGAGGATTTGAATAAGCTGGACAGATACGCACATGAATGGGGATGTTAGTTGAATTCAGCTAAATGTAAGGTCTTGAAGTTTCGCATCCATCGATGGGAGCTGCATGCTCTGTAGGTTGAACTGTACTAGAAGAAGTGAAGGACGTGAAGGACTTTAGGGTGATGATTGTTAGAAACTTGAAGTTTATGAGACATGTTGCAAAGATGGTGAAGGTAACCCAGAGTATTGCTGCAATACTGAGAAGGATACTGACCAAAGATAGAAGAGTAGTGATTCCATTGTATGGAATCACTACTCCTGATCAGACCAAATCTGGATTATTGTGCTAGGTTTGATCACTGTGATTTGAAGAAGATAAATTAACCTTGGAGAAGGTGCAGAGGTGGATATCAAAAATCATATCAGAACTGTACAGTAGAAAGTATTTTACCTTGGGTATAATAAATGTTAAGAATACCAAGTAATTTTAAACCTGGTTTTACTCCATTTCCCAAGTAAGCAAACAGACAAAAGTCAAGTTTGTGCCTGCAAGTCTAGCTGATCCTACAGGTAGTGCAAGACCAGGCAACTCGTGGTAAAGGTGGCATAAGCTCTGATCACTAATCTTAATATTTACCCTTAATGATAAAACACATCTCCAAGAAGGGGATGTATGATGTTTTGTATTAAAGGCAAGGGGGCCACTACCCAGACCGGTTTCGACCTTTATTGAGGTCTCATCAGTGGGAGCCAGGCTAGAAATACCAAGATTTAGTAATACAGAGCTTATAAGTATTTTACCAGAACAAGTTACCATAAGGTGTTTTAACCTTATTAAATAAAATCTCAGGAGGAGATAAAAATGTAGAAAGTATTTTACCTTGGGTATAATAAATGTTAAGAATACCAAGTAATTTTAAACCTGGTTTTACTCCAGGTTTAAAATTTGCCTTTAATACAAAACATCATACATCCCCTTCTTGGAGATGTGTTTTGTCGTTAAGGGTAAATATTAAGATTAGTGATCAGAGCTTATGCCACCTTTACCACGAGTTGCCTTGGTCTTGCACTACGCATCACTTGCAGGTGCAAACTTGACTTTTGTCTGTTTGCTTACTTGGGAAATGGAGTAAAACCAGGTTTAAAATTACTTCGTATTCTTAACAGAACTGTACAGTGTTAGTTATGAGGATAGGCTGAAAGCATTTGAACTGCAAAAGTTTGGCAGATGGAGGAGATGCAATATGATTGAGACATTTAAACTGTTGAGAAGGTAGTTACAAGGTTGACACTGGGAATTCTTTCATATGATAGAATAAAGGGAAGAGAAAAGGACAAGGGGTCCATTCCTGGAGGTTATGGAAGTGTTGAGCAAGAGAGTTTGAATTAGCTTTTTGGCATTGCCTGATGGGGAAGTCACACCATGACGAACAGTGAAGAAATTTAAGGAGTGGTGTGATAGACTTCGTGTTGCATTGGTAGGCCTCCCATTAAGAGTCTTGTGATATCATGGTGGTCCTGAATAACAATAGTAATATAATTTCATAGAACTGCTCTTATAGTTAAAAAAAAGATCCATAGATTGATGTAACAAGAATTTTGTTTTTTGTCTATAATGCATACATACTTTTAAGTGCACTCTGCAAAATGCTCAAGCACAATCATTTTGTCCATCCATATGCAAGTTATTCTAAGACTATGGCTGGACAGATTTTTTATGGAAGTACTTAAAATTTTTAGAAATATTTGTTGAGTCACTCCTTCCACCCCTGGAAGGAATTTAATGGTATTTGGGATTTAGGTTGCATGCAAGAAAATGTTCATGCGGATTGCTGGCAAAAAATGTTAACAAAAGAAAAAAATTGTTATAAAATCACATTTAATGAAATTTGGTATTTGTGATCTCTTAAAATTTCTCACATCATTTTGATTGGATCATTTGTAACAGCACAATTAGGCAAAAAATTATCTCTAGAATATGTAAGCCAAAATGAGTAATATGTATATTAAATTTCATTTTGCCACATTCATTTAAAGTTTACAAAAGTGCCATTGCTCAAGTGGAGTTCTTTAAATAACTGTTGCAGATATCATTTCCTAAAAAAAAAAAAAAATATCAAATGGCAAAAAAAATTTCAACTGATATGGTTTGTAAAAGAATTTTATTATAATTTTTATTTATTTATATTTTCACTATAATTGTATGTTATTGGCAAAACATTTGAAATAATAATTCCCCTCTGGACTGGTGAAATGTAATGGGATCTGGGATTAAGGATCACTTTCAGGGTCACTATTAACGATTTCAAATCATTTGAATTGGATCATAAAATAACATGTCTACAGTAGGCTCTGGGTTCAGTTGCTGTGACAATGAACAGTAGAAGAATGTGACCAGGAATGATCTTTTCTATTATTGTCTCCAGTCATTTTTTTTTTAATAGATAGCATATCCCATCTACTAAATTTTTTTTCTTAATCTAAAGAATTATAAATGCAATATGAACTTTGTAATGGAACGATTTAAAAAAAAAAAAGCTGGATGAGACAGTTATTTGTCTTTTATGTGTGGAATAGATTTTTTTTTTTTTTTAGCTAAATGGATATGTGATTTGAATCGGGACTATGGTTAATAAGCACATACGAGCTCGTACATCAAGTAAAAAGTCCTGCAGTTTACCCTGGATTTCTTTTTTTTTTTTTTCATGCAGAAAATGTGACTAGGACATCAAGTTCAAAAAAATACAGCAACAAGCTGTTAGTGATGCGATTTTTTTTTTTTTATTTTGGATTGAATTTTAAGTAAAATCTTTATCAATCTTTATTTTAATGTATTTTTTTTTCTTATTGTGTGTTTATTATCTTATAAATTACAGTTATTACAAACTGTTTATTAGGATGTCTCAGAATTCATGCCAAGACTACAGTTGTTGATATGCACATTAAAATACTTCACACCTCAAGTAAACATGGATGTCACTAAATATGGAAGTTTGTAGGAATATCCATCATGTTAACGTGGGATCTCCTATGTTGTGTTTTTGAATCCTTAGATTGATATATTATTGCTCTTTATACATGATTTTGTTATTATGTTTTAATCCATTTAAACTATAGCATACAAAACTGACATTTGATATGTGGCAATAAACTTCTGAGTTATTATAGATTTAATACAATATCATTGATAACAAACTTTTGCCACCACAGGAAATCTAAGTTACCACTATCCTGTTCCTCCACCTCCTCCTCGTGCAACAGTTGCTTGGGGTAAGCAGGAATGAAAAACTTTTTGAATCACTACTCTTTTCACTGCTTGCCAATGTCCAGTTAGCAATCACAAAATTGCTCTTTTGTCTTTCTTTTCCCTTGAATGCTTCTAACTCCATAATTAATCTTTACTGTTTTCTTGCTATAAAGCAAAGAGAAACTATGCATCCCAGTGTTTTTGTTAGCATGCTTGCTTTTCTCTTTATGTGCCAATTGTATAGATAACAGAAAATTCACGTCTAATGGAAGATTTGAATAATTGCATTTTGAGAGTAACTTTACTTTATGTTTGTCAAGTGCACTTATATGATATATATTTAATAAGAGTAGCACTAACAGTAGAGGTACTAACAAATTATTAAAAATGTAAGAATAATGTAATGTTATGTTTTTTTTTTGTTTTTTTTTGTTGCAGTGGGGGGGGGGATACATTTTGTAAATGAGAACAAAAAAGATTTGTTGAATAGTTAAATTCTGTATTATAAATATGATGAATTTTAGTATTACTAGTTTCAGTGTTACTTTCAGAAAGGACTGCAACTTTATAAACTGAAAAAAAAAAATAGAGCCACAGCATGTAAAAAAGATGACTACAATTCCAAAACATACAATATTTAAACTTGAAAGCTATTATATATAAATCACTTATTATTATTATTAACATTTGATCTTCATGGAGTCAGAGACTCATCGTGGGAGGTACTCACTATTACATACAATGCTCATCCAACCGTGTCTTGAACTGATTCAATGTGTCCACAACATACTCAGGCAATGCATTAAACTCACCAACAACCCTCCATGCAATGAACTTGCTTCTCACTCCTTTGCTCACACCCTTCTTATACAGTTTCCAGCAATGGCCTCTTGTTCTACTCCCTTCTCCTATTCTATGAAAACTCTCTTCCATATCTACCTGATAACAACCCCTGACCAGCTTATATCAGGTTCAAATCTCACCTGAAGGTTTAGGTCTATCTCTGGGCATGGACGCTTGTGATTGTCTTCAAGAAGATGAATTTCATCATCCTGTGCCACTGACCCACTTACTAGAGGCCTGAAATGGCTTGAAGGTGGGTGACTTGGTTGGTACGGGTAGCAAAAGTGAGGTATGAGCAGCAGTTAGCTAATGAAGCCAAAAAGAATCCTAGGGAATTCTTTCGATATATAGCCAGCAAAAAAATAATGATTATGGAATGATGACATTGATTGGAGAAAATGGTATAAGGACAGCTGTTGCGGAAGGTATATAGTGGAGATACTTAATGAGCAGTTCATAAAAGTCACAGTTCTTGTGAATGTGACTTCATGGAGAGATTGAGAGAAGTTGACGATGGCAAGCAGAGACTGACTGTAAGTGAGCAAGAAGTGTTTATGGGGAGTTGAGCAAACTTGATGTTAATAAGGCTGTGGGACTTGATAGTGTATCACCACATATTCTGAAGGAATGTGCCAGGGAGTTGGCATCTGCATTGACATATTTTTTTTTAATATGAGTCTTGAACTGGATGAGGTTCCTAAGGAGTGGTTGTGCCGCTTCATACGGGAGGTGATAGAGCTCATGCATCAAATTATAGGCCTATCTGTGTGTCAGGTGTTGTAGTTAAGTTGTTGGAGAAGCTTGTGCAAACTAGGATCCAGAATTGGGTTCACAACAATGGTATTATCTTGGATGGACAGCATGTATTTGCTAAAGGGAGGTCATATAAAGGAAGCCGTCACCTTACTTATTACAATAAGGTGACGGCTCCCTTGGATAGAGGAGAGGAATACACAATAACATACTTAGATTTCGCAAAGGCTTTTGACAGATTACTGCATGATAAGTTGATAGTCAAACTAGAGTGGATGGGAGTGGATATTAGATTAGTGCATTGGATTGGAAACTGGTTATCTGATAGGTATCAGCAAGTTCTGTATTTGGGAGCAATATCCCGGAAAAGGAAAGTCATTAGTGGTGTACCTCAGGGGTCTGTATTAGGGCCGTTACTCTTTAACTTGTATGTTAATGATATTGGCAAAGATTTGGATGGATATATTCAGTTGTTTGAAGATGAAGCAACTTTGTGGACGAACTATGAAGAGTAGAGAAGATATTGTGGCTTTACAAGAAGACTTAAATAAATTGAGTGATTGTGCATGGGAATGGGGATGCGAGTATAATGTTGCAAAATGTAAGGTTTTAAAATTTGGGAAACAAAGATGGAATGTAGAATTTATGCTTGGTGGGGATATATTGTCAGAGGTGGAGGAAATAAGAGATCTGGGGATGATAGTGGATAAGGATCGGAAATTTAGGGGACACATAGCCAAAATTGTGAAGACAACACAAAGGCTTCTGGGAATGATGCAGAGGACACTAACTTGTAGAAGTAGGGAGTTCCATTGTATAAGGCTTTGATTAGGCCATACATGGACTACTGTGCCTAGATTTGATCATTTGGTTTTCGAAAGGACAAAGAATTGTTGGAAAGGTTGGAAGGTCCAGAAGTGACTGACTGAGGTAGTTTCTAACCTCTGGAATGTCGAGTATGAGGAAAGATTGCGAAGATGCAACCTGCAGACTCTGGTAGACAGGAGGAAGAGGGGAGATGTGATAGAGACCTACAAGTTGGTAAGGGGTTTGTTATAGGATCAATGTTGGAGATTTTATACAGAAAATAGTGGGAGATCAGGGAGAACCAGAGGTCATCCCTGGAAACTGTATAAAGAGGATGTTAGCAGGGGAGTGAGAAGCAGGTTTTTTGCATGCAGAGTTGTGAATAATTGGAATGCCTTGCCTGAGAGTGTGGTGTCTGCAGAGAATTTGAGTGTGTTTAAGGTGCAGTATGATGAGTTGTGTGTATGATAAAAATAACTCCTAGATTAGTCTTTGACTCCATGGGGATCTTGGGGTAATAATAATAAAAATTCCATGTTTGGGTTTTAGTGCAAGGTTTCTATATATTAATGTAAAAAAATAGAAAAAATCCTTAACCCACTCATGGTACTAATGTACCATAGGTTTACAACCTTCCATGTGTAAGAGTTACATAAAAAGATAAGTATTACTAAAAGAAGATATCAAAATTAATTTATTGCATAGAATAAGAAAGGTAGGTAAATTTTAACAAGATAAATTAAACTTTCAGGTATTGTAAATTTTTTGTGGGGAAGCCATGCAGCGAGGACAATAAACAGTGGATTTGGTGGAAAAAAAGATAATTTATCTTTTTAAAAGATATAGTATAGTTTACCTTTACTATATCAAAAAAGATAGTATATCAAAGCAATAACAAATATTACACAAAGCAAATATTACACCACATCTTAAATTTATTCATAGCCTTGGTACTTGCAAGCTCTGTGGAAGCACATCCCAGTCATCCATCATTCTCCATGAGGAAAAAAGAAATCTACTTCTTCTATTCACCACATCTTTTATTACGTTTCTAGCTATCTTCTAGGTCTTACTCCCTCTGATATCTATGTTGGCAATCTTTTGTGAATAACTTTTATGCCTTAATCATGTCATCCCCCTCTTTTCCAATTTCACGAGACTATGCAAATCACAGTTGATCAATCTGACTTCATAGCCTGCATTCCAAAGTTACTGAACTTTTGATGCAATCGTAAGTTCAGTTGGATTTTTTTTTTTTTTTTTAACTGATTTTGGAGATCTTGCCAATCCAAACATTTCTAGAAGGGGCAACATTTTCTCGAGAGGATGTTCTTCACTCAAGTGTAGGATTAATAAAATTGGTATGTTTGTTGCTGCCTCCAATTTTTTTGCTTCTTTATTTTTTTTTTCTGTTGATATTTCAGTGGTTTCTAGACATGGATGGGTCTTGTGGAGAACCCCTAATATACTTGATAAAAAATTACTCAAAGGGAGTTTGATTTAGTACTAATGCTCCCCACTCACTATAGAGTCATATATGGATACCCATTCTCCAGCAAACAATGACTGTGCTGGGGAGTAGAATGCCATTTCTACCCCCCCCTTCCCCCATACCAGACCATGGAGAAGGAGAATTACTGCCATGCTATTGACCCTTGTAGCAGGCAAGTCCACTAGCCAGCTGATCCTGGCCAAGTCATCCAGTACAGCCTATCTTGCTGAAGCAGAGGCCAAAGTAGTATTAGACTACTTTTCCAGATATCCATGCGTCACACTGCACTGCAAACATGGCAGAACGGCACCGGATCCACATGATGATGGTATGGAAGAGAGGATAGTGAAAAAGACTCAGGAAAAGTGGAAGGAAGAAAAGCATAAGGACAAAAAAGGGCTATTACCATAAGTGAGTGGTAAGATATGGTCTCAGATATTTATTTTGTGAATGTCTTTACAGGAGAGATGAATTTCAAACATCTCCCAATATGAGACCACCTCACTGCTAATTAGAAGACTAAAAATAGTTCAATGTTGGGTCTCTAGAGTAGATTTTCATATTATCTAAGCCCACCCACCCATAGTACTAATATATTATACAGCCTTTCATGAGTGGGTATACTACAGAAAGATAATAACAATATTGTAAGAAATTAACAATAATTCATTCAGTTGGTAACTTAACCATATAGTCAAGGCACAAGATGAATATGAAATGGTGAATACATGAATAATATTAGATATAAAAAAATATGTTTTTGCTTACAAATAAATATCAGATATCTTATTATAGTTTTTTTAACACTTTGAGTCCTAGGCCTACTGTAAATATATATACATATCGATGTATATTTACATCGATAGGACTCAAAGTGTTAATGAACTAAAACTAATATCTATATATAGGGTAGTATATATATTTATATTATCTAATATGCATTGTTTATGATTTTAACATTCAATGATTATCCATTTCCTGACAGCTGATGAAACTAATGAAATCCAGGAGAATTGTAAAGGTATTAGAACCATTTTTTAAAGCATATATTGTAATATTTAGCTTTTGCTAAATGCCAGAGGAAAAATATGCTTTGCATGATACAAGAGCATGGGGAAGGGTGAAAGAAAGCATGGATGAGCAAATGTTTGGATGCATGGCAAAACATGAAGATTTTCTATGCATGGAATGTGAAATTTCAAATTTGATAATGAATATGAGTTAGTCATTATATATGTGTGTGTATATATACATAAATATATATAGTTAAGTTTACATTTAGGTTAACCAAAACCTCCTAATTCATATGTCTTATAAAGGCATATGCTCTTCCACCTACATTTTTTTTTATATTCAGTATGTAGAAATAAGTATAGATTAGCATCATATATCAGAGAAACCTTTTAAAATTGCATACATCCTCAATAGGTCATTTTTCTTTCAATTGTGGGATGCACCAATCTGGCTGCTGTCCAGGATATTAAATAAGGAAGGTTCGAAATGGATGAATGAAAAAGTGAAGCATGCAGTCTGGAAGAAGAAGGCACTATGAAGGCAGCACAAGTTGAGTGGTAATAATCCATTGCATGAAAAGTAAAAAGAGTAGGCAAGAAAAGTGTCTCACTTGTTAATGGTAATAAAAGTGGTGCAATATGAGTAAATATATATACATATCGACGTATATAAGTGACCATTAAGGAAAAAAAATAATAAAAATTCCAGGTCAATAGAAAGAAAGGATGATTATGGAATAATGATAACCACTGTCTATGATATAGCTGAGGCATTAAATGAGCTATTCATAAAGGTATTTCATTTTCATGAATGTGGCTAAACTTGAGTGCAGTGGAAAGGGAGGAGACACTGATGGTGAGAGACCCGGAGGTATATGAGGAATTGAGTAAACTTGATGTTAATCAGCATGTGTTGTGAAGGAATGTCCTATGGAATTCGTATGTAGAGGCATATTGGTAAGCTTTGACATCTCCTCATTATTTACCAATATTCCCTTAATTGATACCTTAATACTCTTAGAAAACGTTTTTACTTCTGACATCTTAGATCTCTTTTCCTTTGCCATCAATTCTGGTTATTTTTCTTGGAAGAACAAAATCGACAAGCAGATACATGGGTTCCCCCTTCTTGCCAATTTTTATATGGAAGAATTTGAAAAGTGAGCCATAGACTCAGCCCCTCTCAAACCTTCTATCTGGCTAAGATATGTGGATGATGTGTTCTCTATTTGGCTTCATGGCCCAGACACATTAGACTCCTTCCTCAGCCACCTCAATAGCCTACATCCAAGAATCCAGTTTACGATGGAAAAGGAAAAGAACAATTGTTTACCCTTCCTAGACACCTTAATTACACATCTTCCTAACGGTACACTTTCCTTCACTATATATAGAAAACCTACGCACACAGGCAGATACATTCACAAACTCTCCCACTACCACCCCGCTCAACAATATGGCATCATTAAAACTCTAACCAAGAGAGCCCACAATCTTTGTTCCAGTGGAACCACCCTTACAACTGAACTCGACCACATACACAACACTTTCCTCCCCAATGGCTACAGCGATCACGGTATTAAAAAAAAAAAAAAAAAATCAGTTCCTCCCCCATTCCCCGGTCTTCTCTTCAGAAAGAGTTTAAAAATGCCATCACATACCCTACATCCGTGGCACATCGGGGAAAAATAGCCAAGATTTAAAAAAAGTACAACCTGTACACAGCATTTAAGCCCCACCGCAAACTTGCTACCCTTATCCGTTCTACAAAAGATCAGCTCCCTCCTCTCTCAGTGCCTGGAGTTTATAAAGTACCCTGTTCCTGTAAGCTGGCGTACTTTGGACAGACAGGCAGATCAGCAACCATCTGCCTGGAGAGCACTGAGACCGTAATATTCCTTAGTGGAAGTCTAAATGGGTGTAAAAAGTATACCATATGGAATCAAAAAACAGTTTCTAGTTTATCTAATCCTTGTCTCTCCCTCCCCACACACATTATAATTATAATGTAATTAAATGTATTACAGGTTTACAGCTTTTGTTCTAGTGTTAGATGCACACAACTTATTAATTCATGCATAAATTCATTCACCATTTCTGCACTCTTAGACTGTACATTCCACTTAGCAAAATCCTGCTTTATCCCCTTGCTCACACCCTCCAAGGATGGCCTTGTTCTTCTGCTGTCTGTCCCACCTGTATGAAAAATCTTCACCATCATCCTTAAACAATCCCTCGACTTATATACACAAATCTATCTCCCACAATGAGAGCCAGCAAATTGAATCTCTTCGAATGATCTCTAATATTCAACATTCCAGATACTGGAAACCAGTAGTCAATGTTCTCCAAATTCTTTCCAATATACATTCCTTCTACTGAAAAAAAAAAACAGGTGACAAAATCTGCACATAGTAATTCACCTAATCGATGCCTCAGGAACCACCACATCCTTGCTTCTACTTATCAGCATCCTCCGCATTATTGCTATAAATGATCATGTTCTCACAATTTTAGCAAAGTATCCTCCAAATTTTAGATTCCTATTCATCCCAAATATATATTCTACATCCCAATCCTTGCTTTCCAAATCATAAAACCTAATAATTTGTAGTACTGTACAGACAATTTCCTCACTTGACAGGCAAACAGCCTCTTCAGATCCTCCTGTAAGGCCACAAGGTGTGTGTGTGTCTGCTCTATTCCTTATTGCTCTTCTTAACTTTGAATCATCTTCAAACAGCTGCATATCCTCATTCAAACCTCTTCTGGTATCATTAATATATAAACAGCAGTGGCACCAAGCAAATCCCTAAAGGAGAACACTGGAATACTGCTTTCCCAACACAACTTGCTAATGACTGTCACACATCCATTTTCCTACCCATCTCACTAATTATTATATAATCCCATCTGTTTTTTTTTTTTTGTTTGTTTGTTTTAAATTTTATTACCACCTTGTCATGTGGCAGTTGTAAAATTTAAATTAAATGCACCATTGTCCATTGTGCTTTTCACCTAACGGTCATTCCAAGTAAAATTCAGGAAGCTGAAGCTTTATAATTTTTGATTTTGACACTCCATTCTTTTAGATCAGTGGGTCTTAACCTTTTTAGTGATCGGCACCCCCCTTGAATCTAAAAATAATTCTCGCATCCCCTTGAAAAATGTGTTTCTATTTCTTTATTTAGGAAATTACATCTATTGCAAGATAATTTATTTATTGAAAAATAAACACATACATTTACATATACATACAAAACAATATCTAAATTTTTAATGGCTATGTTGTTGTTGTTTATTCATAATAATACTTTCGAAGCAAGGCTCCTTTTTTGAAAGAGCCATGTGTAAGTCATCACTTGCATTTAAGTGATTTCTGGCTTTTGTTTTTATATGCAAAAGTGATGAAAAGCCCATTTCACACAGGTAGGTGATGGCAAATGTTAAAAGTGTCTGCAATGCTGCTTTTACCAGCTGTGGATAAGGTTCTAACTGTGTACACCAGAATTGTTCCAAGTCCAGTTTTTCAGATTCCATTTGAATACGTACATTGGCTTGTATTTTAATAAGATCGTCTTTTATTAAATATCTGTTGTCCATCGAATCTGGGTCAAAATTTAGAAACTTCTCTCGCACCCCCAGGGGTGCACACACACCCCAGGTTAAGAACCACTGCTTTAGATGGAAGAAAATTTCAGACGGTATTAAAAGTAATCACATCTTATTTCCAGATTGTCCAATTTCTGATTTTTTTTACTGCCATTTTAATACTCAAAGTATGTACCAGTGGCGGCTTGTACATAAGCACTGCGACACTGCAGCACCCCCAAGGAAAAATGTAAATTTTGTTTGTGTTTATGAATAATAACAATGCTTACAACATTATATAAATGCAATACAACATGTTAAAGGTTACAGCTTATGTTTTGACATTGATTGAATAGTTAATAATTGGAATTGTTCGATTAACGTTAGCTTTAGATTATGAAACGCATGCACTGCGATCTAACGCAGTGTCGGAATTATCACATTCGGCCAATTGCAGCTAAACTCTCCGATATTCGTTTGTGCTTCTCATCGCACGTTATAAGTGATTCCAACACTGCTCGTCTGGGGAGTGAATCGTATGCTTGTGTGCATTATTTCTGTGAGACATAAAACTTTTATTATTGGTGCATGTTTGTGGTGAGGGTGAACTATTTTTTGTAAATCTTAATTTATTTTGTTAAAATAACATATAATTATTTATTTATTATAGATACAAGGCTGAATTATTACGAGTGTCACTGTTGAAAATATGAAAAGAATTATGGTGGGAGGTCACTACCCAGACCGACCAAGTAGTGACCCGGTCTGGGTAGCGACCTCTCACCATAATGTAACAACAGCATACATTTCCTAGGAAATGTGTTTTTACATTATGGAAAATACCAAGAATCGCGATCAGAACTTTACCCACCTATGCAACGAGTTGTCTATGTTTGTACTACATTCTAGGACTACTTGCATTTAGCTCACGCTAGTATTCGCCAATACTTTTATAGTTTTTTACTATATTTAGCATGAAACTCTCTGATTCCAATCTTTGAGTTTCTTATTCGGTTTCAAAACAATGTGGGAAATAATCTCCCCTTTATTTAATTAATGTTTATATCGCCGAAATGAAGCCTGTTGGCTCTTTATATTTAAGTAACTTAATGGGTGCACCTTTTGGACAACTCGCTATACCCTTTGGTATTAATTTGGTCTAGCTACTCACTGATGAAGCCTCAATAAAGGCTGAAACCGGTCTGGGTAGTGACCTCCCACCATAATGTAATAACAGCATACATTTCCTAGGAAATGTGTTTTTACATTATGGAAAATACCAAGAATAGCAATCAGAACTTTACCCACCTTTGCAACGAGTTGCCTGTGTTTGTACTGCATTCTAGGACTACTTGCATTTAGCTCACGCTAGTATTCGCCGATACTTTTATAGTTTTTTATACTATATTCGGCATGAAACTCTCTGATTCCAATCTTTGAGTTTCTTATTCGGTTTTAAAACAATGTGGGATCTAATATCCCCTTTATTTAATTAAAAGAATTATATTTTTTCAATTATCATTACACAAAGCAAATGCACTGCGATCTAACACAGTGTCAGAATTATTGCACCAAGTGCAGCTAGATTCGCTGATATTCGTTTACGCTTGTCATTGCACATTACAAGTGATTCCGACACTGCTCATTTGGGCAATGTCACTTACAGATAAATTGTATGCGTGCGCGCGTTATTTCTGTGAGATACGAAACTTTTATTATTGGTGTTTGTTCGTGGTGAGGGTGAAATATTTTTAATATGTAAATTTATTTATTAATAAATTGGTTATTGATTAGGAAAAAAAGAATTTTTTTTTTTTTATTTTGTATATGCAGCACACCCACTTAAAATTGTCACCGGCTGCCACTGGTGTATATTTTTTGATTTCTCATTTGCATTTACAGACAAACTGTTTTTTTTTTTTTTTTTTTGTCTGTAGGCCCTAGGTTTAATCCACAGACCTGATTTTTTGGTATATATACACATATAATGGAACATGGATGCCCTAAATTCTCCAAATAACCTTTCATAGATGTGAGGGAGGAGAAGGAGGAACCAGTGAAAAATTTTACTTTTTATGAGAGATACCCTTGAATGGCATTTTTTTTTTTTTCATTATCAGCTTATTTAGTACATCCACTTATTGAGAAAAAAATTTTAGGACCTCCTGATTGGTGTAAAAAAAGCAAACATGTTGCCAGAATTAATGTATAAGTAAAATAAAATATTCAAAAAAACTTTTATACCAGTAACTGAGCTATGCAAGAAATGTAATTTCATATCGCTAAGGTTTGAAACACACAGGTGTTCTGCAGTTTGAAGTGCTTATAAAATTTTTTTCTAATTACCCAGTTTTACCAGGTAATAAAATTAATTGCCACTCACCACTTAAAAGTAATTAATTTTTCCAAAGGATATGATCTTACTGATTGGTGTAAAAAAAGCAAACATGTTGCCAGAATTAATGTAAAAGTAAAATAAAACATTCAAAAAAACTTTTATACCAGTAACTGAGCTATGCAAGAAATGTAATTTCATATCGCTAAGGTTTGAAACACACAGGTGTTCTGCAGTTTGAAGTGCTTATAAAATTTTTTTCTAATTACCCAGTTTTACCAGGTAATAAAATTAATTGCCACTCACCACTTAAAAGTAATTAATTTTTCCAAAGGATATGATCTTACTGTCAATTTTAATTTTAATAGTTATCATTGAAAACACAGACAATCATTCATCCATGATGCTCAGGTGACTGCAACAACTTCATTGTTCTCTGAAGCAGAATAATGGCAAACAGTAGTATTTTTCCCATCAACTGGAATATAGCTGTCATACATTCTTGTGTGTTGCCTCAATTTTCGTTAGATCTTTCCTTAAGAATTTTACCATCAGTTCAATGTTTTCAGTGGATACAAAAAGAAATTTTACACCACCAATGGTGCCGGCACGAGCCTCCATAGCTCAGTTGATATACACAAGCACTTTGGTTGTAAAGACCTGGGTTTGAATCCTGTCTATGATGTGAAGAATCTTTATCAGGTCTTTTCAATCAAATTGCAATTTGGCCTGATGAACATATAGATCTACAGCCAAAAAATACTTACCCTTACAGGATGCAGTAGAGGAGTGACATGCCAGCTACATTAATTAATCATAATCCCTAATGAGAGAACAATATTCGTCCTAAGGGATGGATGAGTTTAAGAAGAAGAAAAAGTTGCTAGAACAGAAGTTGGACATAGTTTGTGTTGATATCAGGTGTTTTCAATAGTTCTTGACAAGCCGGTTAATGGTTTCCCCCAGCACCATCACATGGGCTCTTTTACATGACATGGCAAAAAAAAAAAAAAGCCACTCTGCAAATAAACAGAAATTATCTTTGTGGTCAGTGGCGGCTCGTGCATAGGCACTGCAGAACTGCAGCACCCCCCCCCAATTTTTCCCAATATATAAATATATTTATTAATTTATTTATATTTGCTTGTAATATTTAATTTAATCATCAACAATCCTATACAATTCTCTTACTTTGTATAAAAAATAATAAAAATCCATCTTGTAGCACTTAGGAGGGTGAAGGATGCTAGCAGCACTGTGTTTACCACAGTGCCATATTGCTAGTATTTGTTACGTGCGCAAGCATATGCAGGTCATAGTGAGATGCGAGCTATTAGCCTAATGCGGCACTGTTCATCGCATAGTTCCACTATTGTTTATATGCAGTTTGTGCCAATAGTAGAGTGTTCGTAGTGCTTATTGTGTTTACTCCGTCTCTTTAAATATTTGGGCATTACAATTAAAGGATTTAATTGTAATGTGCAAAAATTGTAAATCGCATTCCTTTAATTACAATTAAAGGAACGGATTTTATTTTTAAGTAATTTTGAATTATACTAAATTGTATAATTTTATTGATAATAAACAATATTTTTTCATGAAACAAAACAAGAAGAATATATTTTATTTTTAAGTAATTTCGAATGATACCAAACTGTATAATTTTATCGATAATAAACAATATTTTTTCATGTTTAATTTTTTTTTTCAAATTTTTACCATAATTTTGACATTTTATCCAAACACGTATACACTGTACTTACAGTGTGTATGTATATTATTTATTATTATTATTATTGCCCCAAGACCTCATGGCATCAAAGACTCATCTGGGAGGTCCTTTTATCACACACACAGCTCATAATACCGTGTCTTAAACACACTCAAACTCCTTGCAGACACCTCAATCATTCACAACTCTGCACGAAAAAACCTGCCTCTCACTCCCCTACTATATTTTGAAAGTTGCAGCGCCCCCACGATTTCAAGCCACGAGCCGCCACTGTTTGTGGTTAGCCATGTTAACAAAGTTCGTTCTGTTTTCTTATATTGAGAATATCAGCCAGCACTAATATATATATATATATATATATCCCATTCTTTACTATTCTCGGTGTTTAGTCATTCAAACTTTTTTAATTTTCATATCATTTTCACCAAGTAAATATGAATTCTAATATATATATATATATATTATTATTATTTGACACCTCCAGGGAATCCTAAGACTCATCGAGGGAGGGCACCTACTCTACAACTCTCCGTCTCCACAACTCAACTTCATCCACAAACTACCTCATCTACACCAACGCCATCTACTGTCCACCAGCACCACTATTATTTTCACAGACAATCACAAGCCTCCATGCCCATGGCAGGATTCGAACCCGCAGCCTTTGGGGTGGAGAATGGATACGCTAACCACTCGGCCAGCAATAATATATATATATATATATATATATTTTTTTTTTTTTTTTTCCTCTCCAAAAGTGGGAAACTTTTCTTTTAAATACACCACAAATAGTGCAGTGTGGCAAGATGAAGTGTAGGCATTTACCTGTGAAATGCCTACACTTCATCTTGCAGGACAAAGGTGAAAAATTCCATAAAACTATGCGCTCAGAAGTGATGTCTCCTTTGATTTTTTTTAACTCATAACTGGCTTTTTTTGCAAACAAATCATAGATTTTTAATCCAGCTTTTCCCTGAAATCAACCAAATTTGCAGTTTTAATTTTCAAAACGGCTGCCTAGACTGAATGGATGAAAATAACAGAAAAATGGTATAGTTTAGCTTTATATAACCACCCATCAAGACCATCTCATAAAAATTTAAATTTATTTCGTTTCCCCCACACACAACTTTTACAAATTGGCAATTATTTTTATACAAGAAATGCTTCAGTCCAAGTGATTTTGTGCATCTGCATTCTACTGCACGTACAAATGAAATTAAAAAAAATCAGACATGTAGATTCAACCTAGGACCTGCAAGGTAGAGTACAAAACAAGGAAAAAGAGCACTTGAACACCTAAAGCATGTGGCTGCCATTTTGAAAAAATTAGTTTTTTTCAAGATGGTTTAATTTTTTTTTTGTTCTTTATTTCTGTGCTTATTTTTTCCCCCATCTCAGAGAGTATAGCCTACTGTCTTTCATAGGAATTACAGATCTTTGGGTTTCTATTATTTTTTTTTTCCCATAATTTTTATGGTCTAGAATTTGCTTCCATAAGAAGGTCATCCCAGAACCTTATGCTTTTGAACTTGGTAGTTTCAAAATATTACTGATCACTGCTCTTATCTTCAAGAAGTTTGAAATTCTGGTATTAATGTGAGTTTCTTTTGTATATGATATAGTGCATTCAAGATATTTGAGGCAGTTAATTTGTTCAAAAATGTTATTTTCAATCATGATGTTACTCCTGACTGGAGACAGTCCTTTAAAAGCCAAAATTTTTGTTTTGTCTGTTAATATTTGCATTTCAAATTTTTTATCAATTATATTTAATGAATATATTGATCTATGGAGTTCAGCTTCTTGGTATGATTGTATGACCATTGCAAACAAAAGGGTATTAAGTATTGTTCCACAATGCTGGTTTTAAAGCATGCAAATGGAGTTGGGCTGGCCATGTTATTATATTATCAGACAAAACATGGATAGAATTAAGCACTGAGTGAATACCAAGAGAAGGAAAAGTTCTTGAAGGACAAGATGGAGGGATGATCTC
Organism: Typopeltis vanoorti; assembly: GCF_054136105.1. Lineage (NCBI taxonomy): Eukaryota > Metazoa > Arthropoda > Arachnida > Uropygi > Thelyphonidae > Typopeltis > Typopeltis vanoorti. The sequence goes on along the minus strand of NC_143555.1, from coordinate 58,806,372 downwards.
CATAGGTTTGACATGAGATGGTAGACATTGGCTAAAGACTGACAGAAATTGAAAGTTAAGGGGGAGGCCTATATCCAGCACTAGATGGAAAGAGGCTAAAGAAGAAGATATTAAAGAAGAGTAGCGACACTGAGCATCCTTTACAGACTCCTCTGTTTCCATTTATCCTGTAGAATTTATGAAGACAAACACACGTTAAAGCAATTATATACAATTAAGAAAAATAATGCTCAATATTTTGACCACTATATCTATGTCGCCATCAGGAATACATATATGTAAAATAAAACACAAGCTGCATCACAATATGCATAAATAAAATATAGTATAATTGCTTTGTTAACCATTTACACTAGCTTGATCTCTGGTGAGGGAGAGAGCAAAATTTAAAAGATTCAACTGTCTGCTGATGATGCAAAGCTGGGAAGAGCAACAGTCAATGAAGATATAAATAACCATGCAGATGACTTAAATAGACGGGCAGTATGGGCTAAGGTAAGTGGCTGTCAATTTAACATGGCCAAATGTAAGGTGATCATGCACTTTGGGACAATATAGTATAATTTGTCTACTATATTGATTGAAATGAACTGCAGGAAATTGATGAGGCCAAGGATTTTGAGGTTATTGTAGATATGGAGTTGAAGTTTAGAGGATATATTTCAAAGATAGCCAAAACAGCACATGAGATTATGTGGACTGTTAAAGAAGTTATTATTCCCTTATACTGCACATGCAGATCCATCTCCTGGATTCCATGGGGATGAAGAAGTGGTGGAGGGGATCCAGAAGTAAGTGATAAAGATTATGGCAAGTCTATAGAATACTTCTTATGAGAACAGATTGAATGTTCAAGGGCTACAAACACTAGCTAATAGGCAAACATGAGGGCATAATGATAGAAGCATATAACTTATTAAAGGGTTTTATAGAATTGAAACTGAAGACTTTTTTTTCAGTATGTGGCAGGATGGGAGAGAACAAGGGAATTAACTACTGGAAATTGTATGAGTGATTAGCAAAGGTATTACAACTAGATTTTTTGTATGGAGGATGGTGAATGGGTTGCCAAAGGTGGAACATGCTTCATCAGCAAATGAGTTCAAGGAGAGCTATGATATGTAATATATGAACAATGGTTAGAGTGGTCTTCAGTGATGAATATTTGTTAGTTGATATTAGATAGATGAATAGTTAATAGGCAGAGAAGAGGGGATATGATAGAAACATTTAAATTACTAAAAGGTTTTTATAATGATGCAGGGGAAATGTTTCAGCTGTGTGATAGTGATGGAAGAACAAGAGCCCTGGAAATTAAGGAAAAGTGTGGTTAACAAGGGTGTGAGAACGAGGTTTTTCGCCTGGAGGGTGGTGAATGAGTGGAATGCATTGCCTGACTCAGCTGCGAGTTCTTCGTCTGTAAATAAATTCAAGAACAGATATGATAGATATTGTTTTGATAGTTTGGGTCTCCTGCGATGAGGCTACCTGACTCCATGGAGATACCCATAATAATAAATATAATAATAATATTTGACTCCATAAAAATGCCCAAGAAATAAAAAAGCTCATCCTCCTATGGTCATGCGTAAGTGATATCATGCTTTTAGTAAAGAGGGAATTTGAAAAAATATGTTTTGTGATGGACTTGGGGAGAGTGACTGTTGTCTAAGTCTGTTGCATCATAGAGATTTAAGCATTTTCTTAAATTTTCACTTGTTCAGATAAGAAATGCTGCATCTTAACACATTCCAATTAAAATATTATAAATTATTTACTTAAAAAAGAATCAAATTGATTGTCTTATGATTTTTAAACATCATTGTATAGATGTTATCTATGTATTAAATATAGAAAATAAAATTATCTTCAAATTTAAAACAAATCCCCCCTCATTACATTTATATAAATTAACATCTAACCTCCATGGAGTGGATGATAATGATACTGAAGCTTCACCAAGAGGTCCTCTTTCACCTACTTGCACCCTCCTTATACAGAGATGGTCCTGGAAGCTATATTTAAAAAAAAAAAAGTGATACCTTTAATGTATGAAGGAGAATCAGAAGCACTGTGACAGTTTAGATCAGAAAAGCATGATAAAGGTGTGTGTTTTTTACAAAAGAAAAAATGATGACTTAAAAATGGTCTTTGTTATCCAATTAATGCTAATAAGCCATAAGAATTTTTATTACAGTAATGTCATAATTATTATTATACTTTGTCTTAAAATGTACATAGAAGCATTATTTACATTTGCTCTTTATGTTATTTTTAAGAATTACATTTGATTTATGACAATTAAACATGCAAATTTCTCATATTAGTTCAAAACTTCCTATATATATATATATATATATATATTAATATCTTTTCTTTATTACAGGTTATGACTGGGATGTCTCAGACTGGGCTGAGAAAGCTGTATCAGACATTACTAAAGTCTCTCAAAATGAAGTTCCTGATTCTTCTAGTGGACACAGTACAGATACGAATAGCATAATTAGCCAAATTGAGTTGTTGCCTTCTTCCAGAGTTGATACGAGTAATCGAGATGCTAATCAAACTGTGTGTAAACCTGAGTTTCTGACATCTGACTATGCCAACATAAAAGACAGCAACTGTGATGAGGATGTCAGGTGTCAAAACTTTGAAGGGATTCGTGGACTTAACAACTTAGAATATGCTGAGAGTAGTATATCTGCAAGCCCATTGAAGTATCAATTTCATCCTAATGAATACTTGCCACCTCAGTGCCTGCCAGGTTCTTCCTGGGATAGTTTTGGTAAAAATTTAGCTGAAATGTCAGACGATGATGTTAAAATATATGGCTTCCCTTCACAGGGTGGTCGTGGGTTTAGACTTGCATTAGAGAATGGTGAATGTGGTGATGTCAACAGGAACTCTGTTTTGGATACACTTTCAGTATCTGTAGGAGGATGTCCTTCCTGTTCAGACTTGTCTGCTAATGTATGTGAGTTAGAAGACAGTGAAGCTAATTATAGTGATGCAGATATAAGACCTCAAGAGGATAACACTCCTACATTTGTTTGATACAACTTTTCAGTTTTGTTGTTAAGTTTCAACATTGTTATTGTTCAAGACTGTGATTCTAGGCAGCTCCAGTGCCTCTGTCCAGGGAACTCGGCTGTGCCAAATCCCACATCTCGCAACAGTAGTCTCAGGTGTCATCCAGCCATTTCATAGTGGATCTTTATATTATACATAAAATACACACACTCACCACACAAAATATATATATATATATATACACAAATGTTTATAGCACACACTAAATATAAATTGAATTGTACTTTGGACAAAATGTTTTTCCCACCTTTTGTGATACAGTTTTTACTACTTTTAAAAAAAAAAAAATATAGAAACAATTATACAGAAAGATTATGAAAATGCACAAATTTATCTAAATACTATATTGAGAATTTATTAAGAACTTACAGTTTTTATAACCAGAATAAATGATGCAAAGAGGACTATATAACTTGGTGCTAACTATAGAGTTCAGCTACAGAATTACTGTTGAACTTGATCGTTTTGTAGTTGCAGCCTCTAGATGCTACAGAGTTTTTCAGGTCATCAATTTGTGGATAGATTGTATATATATATATATATATATATTATATATATATAATACCTCTTTTAATAAAAGAATTTATTAAGATGAAAGGAAAATAAAGTATAAAAATTTTGAAATAAGTCTAGAATTTTTGATAGCTTAATATAAAAATTATCCTTCTGAATTTTTTTTTTAACTCTAATATCCTTCGTCCTTGGAGCAACACTTGCAAATATCATAAAAATGATAGAATACTATATGCCTGTTATTATTATTATTAATCAATCCCACTATAGGCTGTAATCCTTGTTAATACCTTTACTTAACTTTATTCAGTGTCAAAGCAATGATTATCTTCTCTAGCGATGAATTCTGCCTGCCTCCTGTTCCTCCCTAAAATATCTGGCAACCAGTAGATTTCCTAGTAGTAGTCACAAGACTTATAGAGCATCCATCTGCGATCACAACATCTACTGGACCCCATCTTAAACTCAGTTAATTCTGATGCACTCACCATTACTACCACAGTAAAGCAATTCTACTTACCCATGCAAAGAATCTACTTCTTTTGTTTACAGCATCCACATGCGGTTTTCAGGGATGATATTTATTTCTGTGCTATCCTATTAACTATCTTCCCTACATATACGAGGTGGTATCAAAAAGTTTTGAGACTAGCTATATTTACGAGAAATTATTTTATTTATCTACGTTTACACACCATCACCTTCAAAATAGTCCCCTTGCATATCACAATACACCGTTCCCAACGTTCTTGCCACTTCTGGAGTATGTCCTGAAAGTCTTCTTTTTGCACCACAGATCTGGTTGCTTTCGCCGAATGTCCTCCCTCAGACGCCTTAAAACCTGCCAGTAGAACTCGCTATTGACTGTCTGGCCCCTGAGGACGAATTCTCGATGCGCAATGCCGCATATGTCGAAAAAGACGATGAGCATGCACTTGGTCGAGCTGCGGACCTGCCTCGCCTTTTTTGGTCATGGAGATGATGGGCTCTTCCACTATGAAGACTGTTGCTTTGTCTCAGGGTCTTACCCGTACATCCAAGTTTCATCACCGGTAATGATCCTCGAATTTCACGTTTTTTTTAACGTGAATTTCACGTTTGCTCTTTGTCTAACTTGCTGTCCATGATAAAATTGCAGATGTGGTAACACTGGTGGTCAGAATAGAATCAGTTGCACAGCTCCCGATATACACAGGATGATGTCTTTTGGCACACTGACTTAGGAAAGTAGGTCTCTCTGTGACTGTGCTGCCATCTGTTGCTGTGTTACAAACCTAGTCTCGAAATTTTTGATACCACCTCGTATATTATGTTTTTGTACTAATTCTCAATTGTATCACTTCTTCTGTTTACTGAGCTGTGCAGTTATTAACTGAAATGTTAGCCATTATCCATCATGTGCAAAAATCCAGGTCAGATATGTGTATCTAAAATTAATTTATGCAATATTCTATTAATTCTATTAATTTATGCAATCGCTTTTTTGTGATTTATTAGCATCCTTCCAATCACAGTAAGTCATTGTGTTTTTGGTCTTCACAACTTTTGCATGTGCCCCTGAGTTTCATTACTTTATCTGCCCACCAATTTAGTATACTACATTCTTTCTTTCAGCAGTATATGAACAAAACACTTACTCACATTAAACTCAGCCCCTTCCCCATGTGCTGACATCAATGTATGCAAATCCTGAATTTGCATTACATCAGAATTCTCTTTCATCGATCTTCTTTAAATCAGATAATTTGCAAACTGCTAAATATGTTATTTCAAATCATAAATATTTCAAGAATGTGAAGTGCTGAGAATTTTAAGTAATCTTGATGTTTAATGTGGGACTGGATGGGATATCACCTTGTATATTATGGGAATGTGCATAAGAGTTGGCAGTGGCCTTGATCATTGTTCAATATGAGTATGGCATGAATAGTCTGAGAAGAGTGGAAAGAGGGGAAAAACTACTGTGTATATATCATCAGGTATAGTGGTAAAAGTGTTAGAAAGGCTGATTAGAGACAGAATAAGACATTAATACAAACCTGCATTGATGAGGATGGAAATCTTTTGAGAGGTTTTGTTTGGGGAAGGTCTTGCTTTACCAACTTGGTAACATTTTATAACTGGATGATTATTGCATCGGACAGAGGAGAACTTATACAGTGATATATCTGGATTTTGATAGCATATCACATGATAAACCACTGTTGAAAATTAAGCAGGATGGGGATGGATAGTTATTAGTAGCTTGGTTACAAGAATGGTTGACTGATAGAAACCAGGAAATTTCCATTGAAATAATTTATCACACAGCATTTTGTCAAATGCATGTGCAAAATAAGGAAAGACCACTTTTCCTGCATTTCTTTTGTACAGTACAGTAGTCAGCTTATTATAAAATGTGACAAGATCCTCCGTTAACATATCCATGCTGTCTACTGTGCAGATTTCTCTTCTCATCAAACTATATCATATGCTATATTATAGCCTAACTCTTTTCAAAACTTTAATATCTGAAATACAAACTAATTGATAACTTAATAAGGTTGTAAATATATGGTGGGTGGACAAATGATTTAAAAATGTATTTAATATATATACACATAATCCAGAAACCATGTATAAGCAACCAAACATGGAAGTGCATTCCAATCATTCGCAACTCTCCATACAAAAAAACCTGCTTCTCACTCCTATGCTAACACCCTCCTTATACAGCTTTCAAGAGATCCCTGGAAGCTGTATAAAGAGGATGAGACAAGTGCCAGGGAGTTGACATTTCCTTCAAAATATGGTGATTATATCAAGTCCCACAGCCTTATCAATATCATTTGCTCAATTCCCCATTGCTTGCTCATAGTCAGTCTCTCCTCCTCATCATCCACTGCTCTCAAATTCTCATCATTATGTCTCATTCACAAGGATGAAAGACCTTTGTGAACTGCTCAGGTATGGTCATCCTACCATAATCGTTATTTTTTTTTCTTTTGCTGACTGCATATTGAAAGAACTCCCTAGGTTTTTTTTTGTTTTTTTTTTGGCTTCATTAGGTAACTGCTGCTCATACTGCACTTTTGCTACCCTTTCAAACCCTGTCACCCTCCTTGCCTATTCTTTGTACTCCTCATGCTCATCTTATTGTACCTCCATGATGCCTTTTTTTGTCTGTATTGCATGCTTAATCTCCTCATTCATCCATTTCACACTACCTTATTAACCTTCTGACCTTTGGAATACATTTAAACTTTGCTTCTACCAGACAGTTCTTGAATATTACCCAAGTAGCATTGATCTCCATTCCACCCAATTCCTCACTCCACTTCCAGCTGTCTCCTGGGTTTCTCATAATCACCAGCCTTTTATGTCCTTTCCTCACAGAAGTCCCCATATGGTGGCAACCACCCAGGTAATCACTTTATGCTCCCTCTTACCAAATGGAGGGAGATTTAATACCTTATTTATAATGACATCCTATGATGAGATGATCAAATCCCTCAATCCTCATGTGCCCTCTGTTACATACTGCCTGAGGTAGTTGTCTCTCAAAAACTAGAAACTAATTTTCCTTACTTCCAGTTGCTATCTCACCATCATTAAAATCACCCATAATGATATGTTGCTTGGCAAATTTGCTTATACAATTCATTGTCGCTACCCTTCACATTACTAGGTCTATAAGAACATCTAAGTATTTCAATTCCATTCACCTCTGTCTTACCCTGTACTGCTGCAAAACCACTGCCACTATTTCCCCCCTTGCATCTCTATCTTGTATGGGCATAACTCTTTTTCTATCATCAATAGCACTCCATCTCCCTTTTTACCCTTTATCTTCACAAAATACATCACCCTTCCATTTCTATTCCTGTTAGGATGTATCCTCATCCAACGATTTCTCACTTATTCCATCAATTTTGGGGTGAATAAACTCAATCACTGCAACCATTTCATTTCCCTTGTTTCTGATACTGAGTTATGTTTGTATACAAACACAACTCATTCCTGGATCAATAACAAGCCTGACTGATACTGCTTATTAGATGTTACTTCTCCATACCTTCTTGAGCCTTCTTTTTCTCCTTACTTCCCAGAACCTTCTTCAAATCCAACTACTTTCCCTCTACATCCCAGGCCATCTCATTCCCTTCTTGTCTACACATGCATTCACATCCTCTTTGTGGATCAGCCTTTCTCATGCTGTGTTTCCCCTGTTCACTCTCAGTCCCTCTGTTTCCCTTGCACTCTTGCTCTCTCATTCTCTACACTCAGTGCTATCCACTTCTTCAGTCATAAGCATCACTTCAATCTCTCTTTGCTTATTTACTCTCCCACTCTTTAACATTGCTTCTTGCTCAGATTGATTCTCTGCACTCATTATCTCTCTTCCAACAGCCATCTCTCCAAATAACACATACCAAAACTATTCAAATGCAGTCCATCACTCTTATATGGTTCAACTCATTCTTCAAACTCATTTCATGCATTAATGAGTTTGCATTTGAATGGTTACGGTGTAAGAAGACTTGAGAAAGTGTTGCTGAATGTAGTGGATGTGCAAATTCAGGGAAACTAGATTTGTTAAGGGGGGGGGGGGGAGTAGATATACAGTCCTTATGGAGGCAGTTGAATGTAAGAATGAATATAATATGCCAGAGCAAATAAGGACAACAAATCTGAGTGGGATAGTTAATATAAGGCATCAAGGTAGGGTTGGGGCTAATGGGGGTCTTAAATTCATGTACACTAATACTAGGAGTATTAGGAACAAGAAGGAAGAGTTTTTGGCCATGGTTGGCACTTCCAGACCACAGGTTATAGGTATTAGTGAAACATGGCTGACTGTAGATGATATAACTAGTGGGATTGAATGTGACGGGTATAGTGTGTTCAGGAATGACAGAGAGAATAAAATGGGGGGAGGAGTATTGTTGATGATAGCTGATGAGCTCCAGCCAAGGAGAATAGAAGTTGAATTGCAGGATAGAGAAAAGAGCACATTTGAGGCCATTTGGTGTTAGATTGTGGCTAGCAGAACTAAATATACAATTGGGTGCTGCTATAGACCAGGTGATGGAAAAGATGGTGGTGACAGTATGCACAAGCAAATAGAAGAAATGGGTGGAAGGAGGGTGATTATTATGGGAGATTTCAACTATGGTCGCATTGATTGGAGTGAGGAGAGGACACACGGAAGGAAGGAACTGGATTTTATGCGGTTATTAAGGGATAACTATCTGCGACAGCATGTAATGGAAAATACTAAGGGTCAGAGAGTGCTTGACCTAGTAATTACATCTGAGGATTTGGCTGTAACAAATATGACCACATTGCCACCAAACGGTGAGAGTGATCATAGGGTCTTAACTTGGGAAATGGCTAAAGGTGTAGAATTTTCAATTAAGACAGGGTACATGTGGAATTATCAGGCTGGAAAGTATGACAAGCTTAGGAGTTTGATTGGTTCAGTGCCATGGCATGTACAACTGCAAGGACTAGAAGTTGATAGTGCATGGGAGGTATTTAAGAAGTGCTTGCATGAAGCAATGGCTGACTGTATACCTAGAGTCCGAATAATAAATCAAGTAGGGGTTAAATGGATGAATAACACCATTAAGCTTGAGCTGCAAAAAAAGAAACAACTATGGAGGGAATTTAAGGAGAAGGGTGACCGGCAGGCACATGAACGGTATAAAGCGCAGGCCAGAAGGGTGACGAGTGTGGTAAGAAAAGCAAAAAAGGATTACGAAAGAACATTGGCCATGCAGGCTAAAGAGAATCCTAAACAGTTTTTTAGATATGTAGCAAGTAAAAGGAAAAATGTACATGGCAGATTGATTTTAAAGAATGCCGATGGTAGGGAGGTAACTGAATCAGTTGAGATAGTTGAGTTACTGAGTGAGCACTTTGCAAGAGTATATCATCCAGGTGGTGACATTGCAGAAACGAATAAACCAGTAGATTATACGGGAATTCTGGTTAATGAAGTGGAGGTGAGTAGTCTATTGCATAACCTCAATGTCAATACATCTGTGGGATTGGATGGTATACCAGCTCATGTTGTACGAGAAGCAGCTAAAGAATTGTCAGTACCCTTGACCATTTTGTTTAATTTGAGTCTCGGGTCTGGGTTAGTCCCGAGAGGGTGGAAAGAGGGGAAAATAGTTCCACTGCATAAAGGTGGTTCCAAGACTGCTGTTGTAAATTACCGACCGATTAGCATATCAGGAATCATTGTCAAGGTCTTAGAGAAATTAGTCAAGAAAAGAATACAGGATTGGATAGATGAAAATGGGATATTGTATGGGGGACAACATGGTTTTGTGAAGGGTAGATCATGCCTCAGTAACTTGCTCACGTTTTATAACACAGTGACGGCTGAACTGGATAGGGGTAATGGGTTTACAGTGATACTACTGGACCTTGCCAAGGCCTTTGATAGGATACCACATAGAACCCTAATCAGTAAACTGGAGCAGATGGGTATAGATATAGGGTTGGTGAGATGGATAGGAGGGTGGTTGAAGGAGAGATATCAAAGAGTGGTTTATTCAGGAGTGGAGTCTAAAAGACGTCTGTGACTAGTGGAGTGCCACAGGGCTCTGTTCTTGGACCACTGCTTTTCAATTTGTTCATCAATGATATTGGAAAGGATTTGAGAGGAAGTGTTCACTTGTTTGCTGATGATGCAAAGTTGGGTAGAGCAATTGTGAGTGCACAGGATATCAAAATTTTACAGGATGATTTGGATAGTTTGGCGGACTGGGCTAGGAAAAATGGATGTCAATTTAATGTGGCAAAGTGTAAGGTTATGCACTTTGGGGTGAAAAGAATAGCAGCAGTATATCGCATTGGTGGAACCATACTCCAGGAGATTGATGAGGCCAGGGATTTGGGAGTGTTGGTGGATAGGGAGTTGAAGTTTAGGGGGCACATTGCAAAAGTAACTAAAACAGCTCACCAAATCACTTGGCTTCTGAAAAATACTTTAACATGCAGAGACGAACAAGTTGTTGTTCCTCTGTATCGAGCCTTGATAAGACCCCATCTGGACTTCTGTGCCCAGTTATGGGCACCAGGGTTTCTTTGTGATGGGGAGGAAGTGGAGAGGGTCCAGAGACGAGTGACCAAGATGATAGCAGGTCTGTGGAATGAACCTTATGAGAATAGGTTGAAGATTTGTGGGTTGCAGAAATTGGACGATAGGCGAAGGAGGGGTGATATGATTGAGACATTCAAATTACTGAAGGATTTTTATAAGATTGATCCAGAAGATATTTTTGAAAATATGACTGGTGGTGGGAGGACTAGGGGCCATGCATGGAAGCTGGGCAAGAGCGTGGTTGACAAGGGTGTTAGAGCTAGGTTCTTTACTTCGAGAGTGGTAAATGAGTGGAATAAGCTTCCAGAGTCTGTTGTGGGTGCTACGACCGTGAATGAGTTCAAGGCAAGGTATGATAGATACTGTGTGAATGTTGAATAGTTGTTCTTGACATGATGTTAGGGCCTCCCTCGATGAGTCTGTCGACTCCTTGGAGTTTCCCGGAACAATAATAATAATAATTAACAAACTGCACTTCTTTCTCTTCACACACATAAGATGATGAAATTCATCTCTAACCTAAAGATAACTACTAGCATCCATTGCTTTGTTGGGATTCAAACCTATAACCTGGTGGTCAGAGAGCAGATACTTTAACCAGGACAACTGGAAGATTATTTGGGAACTTCTTGAGATTTGGGAAACAGCAATTCTTAGACCTTCCCCTTAACAGTTAAGGCTGCCCATAGAGAACAACCTCCCTTGGATTGACTTCCAATCTATTATCTTCCACTTATTTTTGTGTTCACTATGTTTTCATTACATTAAACTTAAATATGAGCTTCAACAAGCACCTACACTACTAAACAGCCATTTCTACATATGCATTGGCTTTGGGATTTTCAGCATTTATCAAAATAAAAATGTTGCTATGACATAAAGTTTTTGAAAATGTTAGCTTGGTTTTATTAATAAAACCATAAAACCACTTCTCTTTTAAAATTATATTTTGCATGAAAGTGAGAGTAAACTAGATTATGGTTATTCAAGGACAGTATAAGATACCTCTTTAAATATATCTAGGGCTGAACTGATTTCACTGTATAGCATTGGAGTAGGAAAGAGCATGTTCAAATTACATCCATAATGGGAGGAATTTCATACCTATTTTAGACAGAGCCAACTTACCTACTCTTAGAAAGAGATGAGAAGGATTATTTTATTTTTCATGCCAACTCTGTTTTTTTCTTCCTACAAAAAAAAAAAAAAAAAAAAAAAACACGCCAGTCCAATAGCACATTCAGTAGCACATCCATGTTTATGATGACTTCTCAGGAATGGACGAAAGAGTCAATGAACTATTGCTAACTGCACTTCATTAATGGAGCAACAAGTTTCACTGTATGCAGCGAAAGTGAATTTTGAAAGTTTGTGTAACAGCCTCTGCCTGCGTTACAGACGAGATTACTATTATATTGTCAACTTCATAGAGTTCAGTACCACATTGTAGATACTAAACTTCGTACTTAAATTTTATTTACTCATAAACTTTGTACATATATTTTACATTGTTCACTAATTTATCTCATTGTAACTATTTATTTATTTATTTACCTATCAACACCCTGTGTGCTGCTGTAACCTGTATCCTGGTGCAGTATGACCTCTGCTGTCCTTTTGCCATAAAACTCCAAATCAATCAATCAACCAACCAACCAACCATGGAGTTCAGAGACTCATCATGGGAGACCCAAACTAATCATTCTTCACACAGTATCTATCATACCTACTCCTTGAACTCATTCATTGACAAAGCACTCAATACTTTTGCAACAACTTCCAAGGCTAATTCCTTGTTTGTTCTCTCTCTATCTCTCACTCTCTCTTCTTTCATATAATGAAAAAATTTTTAATCTATAAAACCCCTATAGCAACTTATATCTAGCATATCCTCTCATCTGCCATGTATCAACCAACTTTTGTAACCCACAAATCTTAACAGGGATACAAAGATAAAGTGGGTCCTCTGCATCCACTCCCTTATCATCTTAGAAAACAAGCACACAATATGTACAGTAGTCATCTGTATATAAGGCCTTGATATGTGGGCATATCAATGCCTTATATACAGAGATAATTTCTTTATCTTGACTTGTTACTGTATTTTTCCACATCAAGTGATCCTATGAACTATTTTATCCACTTTTGCAATATGTCCTCTCAACTCCCTGTCCATTATCAATTTCTTGTAGTCCAGTTTCATCAGAGTAATAAACAGATATAATCTTTTCATTCCAAAGTGCAAAAGCTTTATATTGTATCACAGAGAACTGCTTACTATTATTATTATTATTATTATTATTACCACCCAAGACCTCATGGAGTCAACGACTCATCTGGGAGGTCCTTTTATCTCTTTCTCTCTCTCTCACACACACACACACACACACACACACAGCTCATCATACCGTGTTTTAAACACATTCAAACTCTTTACAGACACCACATTCTCAGGCAAGGCATTCCAATCATTCACAGCTCTGCACGAAAAAAACCTGCCTCTCACTCCCATACTCACACCCTCTTTATAATTTCCAGGGATGACCTCTGGTTCTCCCCCGATCTCCCACTATTTTCTGTAGAACCTCTCCAGCTTTGATCCTATAACAATCCCTTAATAACTTGTAGGTCTCTATTATATCTCCCCTCTTCCTCCTGTCCACCAGACTCTGCAAATTACATCTTCTCAATCTTTCCTCATAATCGACATTCCAGAGGTCAGAAACTACCTTAGTCAGTCTCCTTTGGACCCTTTCCAACATCTCTTCATCCTTCTGAAAACCCAGTGACCAAATCTGGGCATAATAGTCCATGTGTAGCCTAATCAAAGCCTTATACAATGGAACAAGAATCTCCCTACTTTTACACGTCAGTGGCCTCCACATCATTCCCAGAAGCCTTTGTGTTGTCTTCACAATTTTGGTGATGTGTCCCCTAAATTTTGGATCCTTATCCACTATCACCCCCAGATCTCTTATTTCCTCTACCTCCAACAATATATTCTCACCAAACATAAATTCTGCATCTCATCTTTGTTTTCCAAATTTTAAAACCTTACATTTTGCAACATTGAACTCACATCCCCATTTCCGTGCCCAATCACTCAATTTATTCAAGTCTTCTTGTATGGCCACAACATTTTCACTACACTTCATGGTCACTAGTGGAGTGACCATGAAGTGACTTTCCTTTTCCTGGATATTGCCCCCTTCCCCAGACACACAACTTGTTGATACCTATCAGATAGCCAGTCTCCAATCCAATGCACTAATCTAATATCCAATCCCATCTGCTCAAGTTTGACTGTCAACCTATCATGAGGTACTCTATCAAAAGCCTTAGTGAAATCCAAGTATATTATTATTATTTATTATTATCATTACAGGCGACTCTAGGGAGTCTTTAGACTCATTGAAGGAGGCACTAAACATGATGTCCACACAACTATACGACATTCTCAAAGTATCTATCATACCTTGCCTTGAACTCACTCACCATAGCACCCACAACAGACTCTGGCAGCTTATTCCACTCATTTACCACTCTAAAAGTAAAGAACCCAGCTCTAACACACATATTATCCATACTACCAGTCTATTTCAATCACCCTGCAGGATGATTTACATCACCTATTGCTCTTCCCAGTTTAGCATCAGTAGACAACTGGATTTATTTTTTGCAATTATAATTATTCCCACTACATCAATGTACAAATAAGTTTCATCAAATCAAACAGCAGTGTGGCAAGTTCAGTGTGCTACAAAGCTCAGTACCGACTATACATTTAATAAGGACATACATGGTAGATATAATACAATTTTTTAAATAACTGTTTATGTAGCAAACTCATTTTTCTAAAATGATGTCACAATGCTGGTTTAATTCCTAGTTTTATTAAAATAAATGAAGCTATTAAATCATATTCTGCTTATAAGATTTACCAAAGAACCCTACTGTTAATAAGACCTTACTATCAGGGAGGATACATGATACTAAGAAGCTCTTCTTTTCAAATAATGCTAAAATCTATTAACTTGAAACTCTTATGAAGAATAATCTAAGTCCTGAACAGTTTAATTTGATTTGTAGAATTTCTCTTTCTTCAACCAGACATGCTTACTTAAATTATAAACAGAAGTTGAGCCATTAAGTTTGCAATGTTAGAACAATGAAGCCGTTGGTTCATTTAGGAACCATCCAGTTCTGTCCATAATAAATGGATTATAAATTGAACTAACCGACCCTTTTAACATTAATAAGAGTATAAAAGGTCCAGATTTTGCATTAACACCTTGTTGATTGACTTATTTAGACTTCATGATAGATGCAGAAAAGGCATCAGGGACTTACACAAAGATAAGGCTAACAAACTATAGTTTTGAAATTGTACAGATTTTGTATAAAACTAAACCTCCTCCTCTGAATTACAATCTCCTACTGATTATTTACCAAAATATCTCTCTAGTCTGTAAGCAAAGGTTTCTGTGGGTAAGCAGTTCTGGAGATAGTTTTCGGTATTGAGACCACATGTTTATTAAACAATAAAAAATAAAGGAGTAAAAAACCCGACAAGTTTCATTCGTCATAAGACTTACATCATCAGGGGTAATGGTGTATAAAAGTTGAACATAACAACCAAATTAAATAGCCAATCAGATGTCTTTTTTAACTTCATAATTATTCATTCATTGAGAACCCGAATACAAAATGATATTCGTTACTGTATGCTTGTTGGAACAATGCTAGTTGTTGTCACGTTCTGTGGCTCATGGGTGTTATATCCGAGGTCTGAGGCAGTTAAATTTTTGATAAAGGCACAATAAAAATCAAGGCTTGATGTAAAATCAAGCCTTGATTTTTATTGCATTGTGTAGGAATTCTAAGCATTTTTGCAGCTTCTTTAATTTTCTTGTGAAACAGTTCTTATCAACATATGATATGTTTGTCTGTTGCCAGAGTACTTAATGGCCAGTAGTGGTTGTGTGGAATGCTAAGCATGATTTGTGTTCCCTTCTTTTTTCAATGTCTTTTATATGTTCAGCCATGCAGATCTCTCCTGACCTTCCTGTCTGGATTACGTAACAGATGCCACAAGAACAGTGAATCTGATAAATGCCTGGTTTTTTTAATGGGATGATGCAGAGGTTTTGGTGGATGTAGGAATCTTGATATTTTTGTAAAGGAAGAAAAGCCACTTTTATGTCATACTTGCAGAGCAATGTAGCCAATTTGTCCGTGACATTCTTGATGTAAGGCAGCATGATTGTGTTCTTGAAATCTTGTTTTGATAAGGGAGTTATAGGAACTGTATTAAGAATTTTTTTTTAATTGTCTTGGGTTAAAAACCAAATTAAGTGTGAGGTTCTGTGTCAGATAGTGTAATTCTTCATTTTGCTTCATGTGCATGCTAGATATATTGTATACTCTGTCTCTCAAGGTTTTAAGTATGCCTATTTATTGCAATGGGTGGTGGTGTGAGGTAGCATTAAGAAATCTTCCTGTTGTGGTCGGTTTTCTGTGTATGGAAAATTATAACCTTTTTTCTTCTTCATTTACTTCGATAAAGATGTCAAAAGAAAAGGTAATTTTTTATGTTCTTCTAGTTCTATAGTGAATTTATATTTGGATGCAAATTGTTTAGATACTCTTTAAAAAACAGTCAGTTCAACTACCGTTCCCAGCCAAATGATGAAAATATCATCTACATATCGTAGCCAAACCTTCGGGCTTTTTTGAGCTTTTTAGGGCATTTGTTTCAAAATTTTACATAAAAAGGTCAGCTAAAGCTGGAGAGAGGGGAGGGAGCACATGGCAAGTCCTTTTTGTGCCCAATATTTGTCTTGATAAATGAAAAAAAGTGTTTTCCATGCAGTGTTTGTATAGTCCTAAATGTCTGGTGGGAAAAGGTTTTCAAGAAGATCCACTGTATCGTTTTTAGGTACATTGGTGAAGAGGCTGAATATATCTAAACTTGCTAAGATGTTTTAAGTTTCTATGTTTATATAATTTTGCTATCCATTACATCCGATAGTTGATTTCATAGAATCTCCTACTCATTATTATTATTATTACCCCAAGCCCTCATGAAATCAAAGACTCATCTGGAAAGTCCTTTTATCACACACACACATCTCATCATACGGTGTCTGAAACACACTCAAACTCCTTGCAGACACCACACTTTCAGGCAAGGCATTCCAATCATTCATAACTCTGCACGAAAAAAACCTGCCTCTCACTCCCCTACTCACTCACACCCTCTTTATACAGTTTCCAGGGATGACCTCTGGTTCTCCCCTGATCTCCCACTATTCTCTGTAGAACTTCTCCACCATTGATCCTGTAACAATCCCGACTTGTAGGTCTCTATCATATCTTCCCTCTTCCTCCTCTCCATGAGACTCTGCAAATTACATCTTCTCAATCTTTCCTCATACTCAACATTCCACAGGTCAGAAACTACCTTAGTCACTCGCCTTTGAACCCTTTCCAACATCACTTCATCCTTCTGAAAATATGGTGAGGAAATCTGAGCACAATAGTCCATGTGTGGCCTAATCAAAGCCTTATACAATAGAACAAGAATTTCCCTACTTCTACACGTCAGTGTCCTCCGCATCATTCCCAGAAGCCTTTGTGTTGTCTTCACAATTTTAGTGATGTGTCCCCTAAATTTTAGATCCTTATCCACTATCACCCCAAGATCTATTATTTCCTCTACCTCCAAGAATATATTCTCACGAAGCATAAATTCTGCATCTATCTTTGTTTTCCAAATTTTAAAACCTTACATTTTGCAACATTGAACTCGCATCCCCATTTCCGTGCCCAATCACTCAATTTATTCAAGTCTTCTTGTAAGGCCACAACATCTTCACTACTCTTTATGGTTTGTCCCAACTTTGCATCATCTGCAAACAACTGAATATCTCCGTCCAAATCTTAGCCAATATCATAAATATACAAGTTAAACAGTAATGGTCCTAAAACAGACCCCTAAGGTACTCCACTAGCGACTTTCCTTTTTGTGGATATCGCAACCCCCCCCCCCATACACAACTTGTTGATACCTTTCAGATAGCCAGTCTCCAATCCAATGCAGTAATCTAATATCCAACCCCATCTGCTCTAGTTTGACTGTCAACTTATCATGAGGTACTCTACCAAAAGCCTTTGCAAAACCAAGTACATTACTGTGTATCCTTCTCCTCTGTCCAAGGAAGCAATCACTTTATTGTAATAAGTAAGTAGATTACTAAAACATGACCTCCCTTTAGCAAATCCATGCTGTCCATCAAAGATAATACCATTGTTGTCAACCCAACTCGGGGACGAGTTCTCACAAGCTTCTCCAACAACTTAACCACAACACCTGACACCCAGATAGGCCTATAGTTTGATGCTTGAGTTCAATCACCTCCTTTATGAAGTGGCACAAGCATGCCCTCATTCCACTCCCTAGGAACTTGACCAAGTGCAAGACTCGTATTAAAAAAATATGTCAAGGCAGGTGTCAACTCCCTGGCACATTCCTTCAGAATACAAAGTGCTATATTATCAAGTCCCACAGCCTTATTTACATCTAGTTTACTCAACTCCCCAAACACCTCTTGCTCACTTACAATCAGTCTCTCCTCCCCATCATCAACTACTCTCAATCTCTCCATGAAGTCACATTCACAAGATTGAAAGATCTTTATGAACTGTTTATTAAGTATCTCCAGCAGACATTCTGCAACAGCTGTCTTTATACCATTATCTCCAATCAATTGTCATCCTTCCATAATCATTCTTTCTTTTGCTGGCTACATATCAAAAGAACTCCCTAGGATTCTTTTTGGCTTCATTAGCTAAGTGCTGTTCATACCTCTCTTTAGCTACTCTCACCAACCAAGTCACCCTCCTTGCCTGGTCTTTGTAGACCTCATGAAATTGGTTATTTCCGCTTCTCTTATGCTGCCTCCACAATGCCCCTTTTCTCTGTATCGCATGCTTAATCTCTTTATTCATCCATCTCATACCTACCTTATTTAACCTTCTCACCCTTGGAATGCATTTAGACATTGCATCTACAAGATAGTTTTTGAAAATCCCACAAGCTGCATTGATCTCTTTTCCAGTTAACTCTTCATTCTACGCTACACCCGCAAGCTGTCTCCTGAGCTCTTCATAATCACCCCCCCCCATGTAGTTCCACATATATCTTTTCTCACAGGGGCCCTCGCACTGCTGGCAACCACCCAGGTAATCATCTCATGGTCACTCGTACCAATTGGTGGATGATTTGACACCTCATTTATAATTACATCCTGTGATGAGATGACCAAATCCAAGACCTTCAAATCCTCCTGTGCCCTCTGTTACATACTGTCTGAGGTAGTTATCCCTGAAAAACTCAAGAAACTCATTTTCTTTGCATCCAGTTGCTATCTCATCATTCCAGTTTATATTGCCATAATTAAAATCCCCCATAATGATCACCATTTTCTTATTTTCTTAGCTAATTTGACTATACATTTCACTATCACCACCATCCACATTACCTGGTCTATAACAACATCCCACTAAGTATTTTATTCCATTCACCTCTATCTTACACCATACTGCCTCAAAACCACTGGCACTATTTCCTTCTTGCATCTCTACTTTGTATGGACATTACTCTTTCTCTATCATCAATAG
The DNA here is from genome assembly GCF_054136105.1 of Typopeltis vanoorti. Taxonomy (NCBI): domain Eukaryota; kingdom Metazoa; phylum Arthropoda; class Arachnida; order Uropygi; family Thelyphonidae; genus Typopeltis; species Typopeltis vanoorti. Next base: position 58,786,991 of record NC_143555.1, on the reverse strand, counting down.
CACTCCCCTTCCCTTTTTACCCCTTCTGTTCTCACAAAACACATCATACCCTTCCATCTCTATTCCTGTCAGGATGGCATCCTCTTCCAACCATGTCTCACTTATTCCGACAATCTTTGGGTAAACAGACGCAATTAATGCAACAATTTCATCTCCCTTGTTTCTTATACTTCTAGCATTTGTATACAAACACAACAGCTCATTTCTGGATCTACAGCTAGTTCCACTTGAAGTGATCTCTTCATGCTCGACTGGGGCCATTTCCCTTTCTTCTTCTTCATTTTTGAACCCTTTTTAATTCCAACTGTTTCCTCTTGATCCCTGGTCACCCCCATTCCTTTCCTGCCTACACATGCTCTTACCTCCTCTTGGAGCATCCACCTTTCTCACGCTGTGTACCCCTGTCCACCCTGAGCCTCCCTGTTTCCCTGCCCCTCTTGCACAACCATTCTCTCATTTTCTATACTCATACCACTCACTTCCCAATTCATATCCACCTCTTCAATCTCTCATGTCTTACTCTCCTGCTCTTCCACATCACTCCACTCTCGATCTGATTCATTCTCTCTATTCACTTCTCTACCTTCCAGCAGCAGTCTCTCAAGCGACTCACACCATAACCACTCGAATGCAGTCTATCGCTCCCATACAGCTCACTTCGTCCCTCAAACTCATTCCACACAGTAATAAACTGTACTCCCATCTCTATCTCATCTTCTCTGAAACTTCACTGACAAAATCACCACTTATATAAAAAATATTTTGACTTCAAAATTAAAAATCTTCCTCTTCAAGAGTTTGAAATGATGTTTACAAATATACCTCCTTAAGAAACCCTACAACTTTTACAAGGAGAATTCTCTAATAATATTGTTAAATTGCTTAAGTTTATTATTAATCCTGGATAGATTACTTGGCAAAATAAATTGTTTCAACAAATTGAAGCTAGCATGATGGACAGTTTTATATCACCTGCTTTAGCTGATTACTTTATGAATATCTTGATCTCATATTTGGCTACATTTTTTTTATTATTACCCTAAGACACCATGGAGTCAAAGGCTCATCTAGGAGGACCCTTTGTCACACACTGCTCATCATACCATGCCTTAAATACATTCAAATTCTCTGCAGACACTACACTTTCAGGCAAGGCATTCCAATCATTCACAACTCTGCATGCAAAAAAAAAAAACAAAAAAAAACTTACATCTCACTCCCTTGTTCACACTGTCCTTATAGAGCTTCCAGCTTCTTGTTCTCCCCGATCTCCCACCATTTTATGAAAAACCTATTCAACATGAATCCTATAATAACAACCCCTTACCAACTTGTGCATTTCTGTCATATCACCCCTTTTCCTTCTATCCACTAGACTGTAAATTGCATCTTCTCAACCTTTCCAACATCTCTTCCTCCTTTTTGAAAACCAGGTGATCAAATCTGTGCACAATAGTCCATGTGGGGCCTAATCAGAGGAGCCCTATATAATGGAACAAGAATCACCTTACTTCTAAAAGTCAGTATCCTCCGCATCATTCTCAGAATTCGTTGTGTAGTCCTCACAATTTTAATAATCTCTCCTCTAAATTTTAGATCCTTATCCACCATCACTGCAAGATCTCTTATTTCCTACACCTCCAACAATATATCCACACGAAGTGTAAATTCCCATCGCATCTTTGTTTCCCAAATTTTGAAGCCTTACATTTTGCAATATTGAACTGGTATCCCCACTCACATTCTCGTTACCTCACTCTATTCAAGTCTTCTTGTAAGGCCATAATATCCGCTCTACTTCTTATAGTTCATCCTAACTTTGCATCATCTGCAAACAACTGAATGTCCTCGTCCAAAATTTCCCCAGTATCATTAACATACAGGCTAAACAGCAACGGCCCTAAAAGAGACCCCAGGCAAATTACTGGTGAATTTCCCCTTCTGGAATATTGCTTCCCCATACACAACTTGCTGATACCTATCAAATAGCTAATCTCTGATCTGATGCACTAGTCTAATATCCAACCCATTCTGCTGTAGTTTGACTATCAACTTATCATGCAGTAGTATATTTAGATTTTGCAAAGGCTTTTGATGGATTGTCACATGATAAGTTGATAGTCAAACTAGATAGGATGGGGTTGGATATTAAATTAGGGCACTGGATCAGAGACTCGCTGTTTGATAGGTATCAGCAAGTTGTGTATGGGGGACCAATATCCTGGAAGAGGAAATTCACTAATGATTTGCCTGGGAACTGTTTTAGGGCCATTGCTGTTAACTTGTTTGTTAATGATATTGGCAAAGATTTGGATGGGGATATTCAGTTGTTTGCAGATGATGCTAAGTTGGGACAAATGAAGAGTGGAGAAAATGTTGTGGCCTTACAGGAAGACTTGAATATATTGAATGAATGGGCACCGGAATGGAATACCAGTTAAATGCTGCAAAATGTGAGGCTTTAAAATTTCGAAAACAAAGATGGGATGTAGAATTTATGCTTGGTGAGAATATATTGTTAGCAGTGGAGGAAATATATCTTCGGGTGACAGCGGATAAGGATCTGAAATTTAGGGGACACATTGCCAAAACTGTGAGGACAACACAACAAATTTTGGGAATGATGTGGAGGACACTGACTTGTAGAAATAAGGAGATTTTTGTTTTATTGTACATGGCTCTGATTAGGTCACACATGGACTACTGTGCACAGATTTGGTTCACCTGGTTTTCAAAAGGACAAAGAGATGTTGAAAAGAGTCCAGCGGCGACTTACTAAGGTAGTGTCTCCTCTCTGGAATGTCGAATATGAGGAAAGGTTGAGAAGGTGCAATTACAGGATCAAGTCGATAGAAGGAAGAGGGGTGATACGATAGACACCTATAAGTTAGTAAGGGGTTGTTATAAGATTAATGTTGAAGAGGTTTTACAGAAAATGGTGGGAAATCAGGAGAGAACCAGAGGTTATCCCTGGAAGCTATATAAGGAGGGTATGAGCAGAGGAGTGAGAAGAAAGTTTTTTGTATGCAGAGTAGTGAATGATTGGAATGCCTTGCCTGAGAGGGTGGTGTCTATGGGAAATTTGAGTGTGTTTAAGGTGTGTATGACAAAAGGACTTCCTAGATGAGTCTTTGACTCCATGGGCCTTAGGCCCCATGGAGTGACAATAATAACATTAATAATGATAGTAACAATAATCTATCAAAAGCCTTTGCAAAATCTAAGTATACTGCAGTGTATATCCATCTCCTTTGTCCAATGAAGACATCACCATATTGTAATAATAAATGGATTACTAAAACATAGCCTCCCTTTATCAAATCCATATTGTCCATCAAAGATAAGACCATTGTTGTCAACCCAATTACAGATCCTGATTCTCCAGCCTCTCCAACACTTTAGCCACAACAACTGACACAGAGATAGGCCTATAATTTGATGCTTGAGTTCTGTCACCTCCCTTATGAAGTTGCACAGTCTTCCTTCCACTCCTTTGTAGCTTGACCCAGTGCAAGATTCGTATTAAACAAATATATCAAAGCAGATTGCCAACTCCCTGGCACATTCCTTCAAAATACATGGTAATATACTATCAAGTCCCATAGCCTTATTAACGGCAAGTTTGCTCAATTCTCCTATACACCTATTGCTCACTTACAGTCAGTCTCTCCTCCTTGTCATCAACTGCTCTCAAACTTTCCATGTCATATTCAGAAGAATGAAAGATCTTTATAAACTGCTGATTAAATATCTCAACTGTATCTTCTGCAGCAGTTGTTGTTCATGTACATTTTTCTTCAATCAATGTCATCCTTCCATAATCATTCTTTTTTTTTTTTTTGTTGGCTACATATCGAAAGCATTCCTCAGGATTATTTTTTGCTTCATTAGCTAACTGCTGCTCATACTTCACTTTTGCTACCCTTACCAACCAAGTCACCATCCTTGCCTGTTCTTTGTAATCCTCATGGAATTGATTACTACCAGTCTTCTTATGTTTCCTCTATATCATATGCTTAATTTTTCATTCATCCATTTCACACCTACCTTATTTAACTTTCTGATTCTTGGAATACATTTAGACACTGCTTCTACTAGATAGTTCTTGAATATCATCAAGCTACATTGATCTCCTGTCCAGCCAACTCCTCATTCCATGCTACAACTGCAAGCTGTCTCCCGAGTTTCTCTTAATTACCAGCCTTGTAGTTCCACACATATACCCTTTCCTCACAGAGGTCCTGACACTGCTGGCAACTTCATGGTCACTCTCACCAACTCGAGAGTGAATTGACACCTCATTTATAATAACATCCTCTGATGAGATGATCAAATCCAAGACACTCAATCCTCGTGTGTCCTGTGATGCATACTGCCTGAGGTAATTGTCCTTCAAAAACTGAAGAAACACATTTTCTTTACTTCCAGTTGCTCTCTCATCATCCGAGTCTATATTGTCATAATTAAAATCACCCATAATGGTCACCCTTTTCTTATTTGCTTGGCTAATTTGAATATACATTTCATGGTCACTACCATCCACATTACCAGGTCTATAACAACATCCGACTAAGTATTTTATTATATTCACCTCCATCTCATACCATAGTGCCTCAAAACCACTGACACTATTTCTCTCTTGCATCTCTACTTTGTATAGACATAATAACTCTTTCTCTGTCATCAATAGCATTCCCCCCCCCCCCCTTTTATCTTCATGAAACACATCATACCTTTCCATCTCTATTTTTTTTCAGGATGTCATCCTCATCCAACCATGTCTCAGTTATTCCAAAAATTCTTTGGTAAACAGACTAAATTAATGCAACCATTTCATTTGCCTTGTTTCTTACACTTCTAGCATCTGTATACAAACACCACCGCTCATTCCTAGATCTATAATCTATACCAAGTTTCACTGATACTACTTATTAGAGGTGACTTCTCAATATTTAACTTGAGTCATTTCTTTTCTTCTTATTTATCTTGGAACCTTCTTCAGAAAAATCCAGCTATTTTTCTCTTGATCCAAGGTTCCCTTTCCTTTTTGTCTACATACAAATTCACATTCTCTTGGAGCATCAAAAGTACCTCTGCTAGTAATACAAAAATAGTTCAAAGCACAGGCCAGAAACATAACTAATATTTTAAAAAAGACAAAATCAAAGTATGATAATAAATAAGCACTACAGGCCAAAGGTAATCCTGTTAGCCTTATTCAAATCACAAATCTACCTAGCTATTAACTACTGCTCTTACATTTGGAGTGGGGCCCCTAAGAGCTCCCTCAAAATGCTTCATTCAATACAGAGGAGGCAAATTATTATTATTATCTGGGCACCTCCATGTAGTCTGAAGACTCATTGCAGAAGATGGCATCCCAGTCTATCATGCTTCTCCTTGAACCCATTAACAGACAAACCACTCACAACTGACTCTTGCAAACTATTCCACTCATTCACAATTCTACAAGCAAAAAATCTAGTCCTCACACCCCTACTAACCAGACCTTTATTCAACTTCCAGTAACGATCCCTTGTTCTGGTCCCTGTAGCAAGTGCTGAACCATTTCCCCTGCATCTATCCTATAAAATTCTTTAAGCAACTTAAATGTTTCTATCATATTCCCTCTTTTTCTTCTATCAACCAGTAACCCATCTCTTACCAACTCACTCCTCCCACTTTCACACAGGCATTTGATTTCTGCAATATGTGTATTCTATAAATATTTCCGATGCAAACATTCATCTGAAATATGAGGGTGGTCTGAAAAGTTCTCGACCATAGATTGCAACACAATCAGCAAGATTTTTAAGTTGGTACATCTGTCATAAGTATCGATGTGAAATTGCAAGTCATTCTACCAAGTAGTTTGCTTCACAGCTGTCTGAAGCAAAAGTGTTGCCTGTATCCCTTGAAATGCATAAAATTCAGTATCGTGCAGTTATACAATTCTTTATAAAAGAAGGTTTAATGCCACAAGAAATTGATTTGAAGTTCATGGGCACTCTTCTTCTTCATTCGTTTTTTGACAATTAAGAAATGAGCTGCCGAGTTTAAACATGGCTATACCAGTCTTGAAGATGATCCACGTGAAGAACGTCCAAAAAAAGTGTAACACCACCAGAAATCATTGATCAAGTGCACGATATGGTATTGGATGACCGGCGAGTCAAAGTGCATGAAATTGCTGAGACTATAGGCAGGCATTTCAAAAGAACGTGTAGGATATATTTTGCATGAAGAATTGCAAATGAAAAAACTTTGTTCAAAATGGGTGCCGCGCTTGCTCACAGCAGATTAGAAATGCACTCGCATGAAAATCTCTGAACAGTGCTTGGAACGTTTTAACAAGAATAAAACTTATTTTGTGCATCAATTTATTACTAAGGATGAGACTTGGATTCACCATTACACACCAGAATCCAAACAGTAGTCAAAACAGTGGGCAGAAGCTGGTTGTTCAATGCCAAAGAAGACAAAGTCAGTTCCATCAGCAGGAAAGGTCATGGCAACAGTGTTTTGGGATGCTTGTTTATTAATTATCTTGAAAAGGGTAAAACAATAACCGGGTAATATTATTCCATCTTTTGCTGTTTATTATTTTAACGGTATAATAGAACACAGAAACTAAGTAAATAATTAATTTATTAACTTGATGCTGATATTTCGCTGGTATTATAACCAGCATCTTCAGAGCACAAAAACACTGTTTGTCACAATACGCGAGACTAAAACAACATGGTGTATTTCAACAAAATTGTAGCAGCAACACAGAGACTAGAGTCCTGATTTTGGCACCCTCTATCTGAAAAAAAAAAAAAAAAAAAAAAAAAACGCTATCATATATTACTAGAGTCCTAGAAAAGTGCTAGTTTTTTCTTAATATAACTGTCTCCCAGATCTTCGGCAAGTTAATACAGCCATATTTGTTGAGATTTGGAGTGTGTTTTAGGGCTTCTGTCGCCTCTAAGAACAATCTCTCTGATTTATATGGGTTTCTGTGTAGTACTTTTGTGTTTTTCCAGTTGATCCTGTGTGCAGGGGTATCCAGAGCATGGTCTGCTAGGCCCGACTTCCCATAATGATATTTCCGGACGTATCGTTTATGTTCGTTGATGCGGATATTCACAGTTCTTCCTGTTTGACCATAGTAGGCTTGATTGCATGAGCAGGGTACTTGGTAGACTCCTGGATGTGATAAAGGAGGAATGCTGTCCTTGGGTGAGCGGATGAGGGTGGCTAATTTGCTACATGGTCTGAATGTAGTGCGTAGTTTATGTTTATTGAGAATTCTTGAGATCTTTTCGGATGTACCTTTAATGTAAGGGATGGTGACTGTTTTGTTGTAGTTCTCTGTGGTGGATGGTGGGAGGGGTTTCTTAGGAGTGTTTAGTATTTTGTTTATTTTTTGTAGATTGTAGCCGTTGGCCAAGAAGGTGTGGTGTAAGTGAGTCAGTTCAGCAGTGAGAGCCTTGTCATTTGAACAGATTGCTCTCGCTCTATGGGTTAGCGTTTTTAATATGCCATATTGTTGAGAAGGATGATGGTGTGATTGTTTGTGTAAGTATCTGCCTGTATGTGTGGGTTTTCTGAAAACTGAAAATGATAAGGAACCATCTGGGAGACGTGTGATGAGTGTATCCAGGAAGGGCAGACAGTTGTTGGCTTCCAGTTCCATAGTAAAGTGGATTTTTGGATGTTGGCTATTTAAATGTGCTAAGAATGTTTTCAATGTCTCAGGGCCATGTGGCCAAATAGCAAGCACATCATCAACATAGCGTAGCCAAAGTGTTGGTTTGAGAGTGCTGTATTGATTGCTTGTTTTTCCAGGTGTTCTATGTAAAAGTTGGCTGGGGGGGGGGAGAAAGGGGGGAGCCCATGGCTGTCCCATCAATTTGTTTGTATATTTTCCCTTACCATGTGAAATATCCTGCATGTATTGTGAATTTGAATAGTTCAAATATATCAGGGGGAAAGTGTGACTTCAGTAGATTGAGGGTTTCTATTAGTGGTACATTTGTGAATAGTGAAGTGATGTCAAAGCTTACTATTAAGTCTGAGCTTTTTAGGGTGAGGTGTTGTAGGATGCTTTTTAGGTGTGCTGATGGGGTGGGGGGGGGGGGGGGTGGGGGGGGGGGGGGGTGGGGGGGGGGGGGGGTGGGGGGGGGGGGGGGTGGGGGGGGGGGGGGGTGGGGGGGGGGGGGGGTGGGGGGGGGGGGGGGTGGGGGGGGGGGGGGGTGGGGGGGGGGGGGGGTGGGGGGGGGGGGGGGTGGGGGGGGGGGGGGGTGGGGGGGGGGGGGGGTGGGGGGGGGGGGGGGTGGGGGGGGGGGGGGGTGGGGGGGGGGGGGGGTGGGGGGGGGGGGGGGTGGGGGGGGGGGGGGGTGGGGGGGGGGGGGGGTGGGGGGGGGGGGGGGTGGGGGGGGGGGGGGGTGGGGGGGGGGGGGGGTGGGGGGGGGGGGGGGTGGGGGGGGGGGGGGGTGGGGGGGGGGGGGGGTGGGGGGGGGGGGGGGTGGGGGGGGGGGGGGGTGGGGGGGGGGGGGGGTGGGGGGGGGGGGGGGTGGGGGGGGGGGGGGGTGGGGGGGGGGGGGGGTGGGGGGGGGGGGGGGCACCTCCCTTATGAAGTTGCACAGTCTTCCTTCCACTCCTTTGTAGCTTGACCCAGTGCAAGATTCGTATTAAACAAAATATATCAAAGCAGATTGCCAACTCCCTGGCACATTCCTTCAAAATACATGGTAATATACTATCAAGTCCCATAGCCTTATTAACGGCAAGTTTGCTCAATTCTCCTATACACCTATTGCTCACTTACAGTCAGTCTCTCCTCCTTGTCATCAACTGCTCTCAAACTTTCCATGTCATATTCAGAAGAATGAAAGATCTTTATAAACTGCTGATTAAATATCTCAACTGTATCTTCTGCAGCAGTTGTTGTTCATGTACATTTTTCTTCAATCAATGTCATCCTTCCATAATCATTCTTTTTTTTTTTTTTTGTTGGGCTACATATCGAAAGCATTCCTCAGGATTATTTTTTGCTTCATTAGCTAACTGCTGCTCATACTTCACTTTTGCTACCCTTACCAACCAAGTCACCATCCTTGCCTGTTCTTTGTAATCCTCATGGAATTTGATTACTACCAGTCTTCTTATGCTTCCTCTATATCATATGCTTAATTTTTCATTCATCCATTTCACACCTACCTTATTTAACTTTCTGATTCTTGGAATACATTTAGACATTGCTTCTACTAGATAGTTCTTGAATATCATCAAGCTACATTGATCTCCTGTCCAGCCAACCTCCTCATTCCATGCTACAACTGCAAGCTGTCTCCCGAGTTTCTCTTAATTACCAGCCTTGTAGTTCCACACATATACCCTTTCCTCACAGAGGTCCTGACACTGCTGGCAACTTCATGGTCACTCTCACCAACTCGAGAGTGAATTGACACCTCATTTATAATAACATCTTCTGATGAGATGATCAAATCCAAGACACTCAATCCTCGTGTGTCCTATGATGCATACTGCCTGAGGTAATTGTCCTTCAAAAACTGAAGAAACACATTTTCTTTACTTCCAGTTGCTCTCTCATCATCCGAGTCTATATTGTCATAATTAAAATCACCCATAATGGTCACCCTTTTCTTATTTGCTTGGCTAATTTGAATATACATTTCATGGTCACTACCATCCACATTACCAGGTCTATAACAACATCCGACTAAGTATTTTATTATATTCACCTCCATCTCATACCATAGTGCCCTCAAAACCACTGACACTATTTCTCTCTTGCATCTCTACTTTGTATAGACATAATAACTCTTTCTCTGTCATCAATAGCATTTCCCCCCCCCCTTTTATCTTCATGAAACACATCATACCTTTCCATCTCTATTTTTTTTCAGGATGTCATCCTCATCCAACCATGTCTCAGTTATTCCAAAAATTCTTTGGTAAACAGACTAAATTAATGCAAACCATTTCATTTGCCTTGTTTCTTACACTTCTAGCATCTGTATACAAACACCACCGCTCATTCCTAGATCTATAATCTATACAAGTTTCACTGATACTACTTATTAGAGGTGACTTCTCAATATTTAACTTGAGTCATTTCTTTTCTTCTTATTTATCTTGTAAACCTTCTTCAGAAAAATCCAGCTATTTTTTCTCTTGATCCAAGGTTCCCTTTCCTTTTTGTCTACATACAAATTCACATTCTCTTTGGAGCATCAAAAGTACCTCTGCTAGTAATACAAAAATAGTTCAAAGCACAGGCCAGAAACATAACTAATATTTTAAAAAAGACAAAATCAAAGTATGATAATAAATAAGCACTACAGGACAAAGGTAATCCTGTTAGCCTTATTCAAATCACAAATCTACCTAGCTATTAACTACTGCTCTTACATTTGGAGTGGGGCCCCTAAGAGCTCCCTCAAAATGCTTCATTCAATACAGAGGAGGCAAATTATTATTATTATCTGGGCACCTCCATGTAGTCTGAAGACTCATTGCAGAAGATGGCATCCCAGTCTATCATGCTTCTCCTTGAACCCATTAACAGACAAACCACTCACAACTGACTCTTGCAAACTATTCCACTCATTCACAATTCTACAAGCAAAAAAATCTAGTCCTCACACCCCCTACTAACCAGACCTTTATTCAACTTCCAGTAACGATCCCTTGTTCTGGGTCCCTGTAGCAAGTGCTGAACCATTTCCCCTGCATCTATCCTATAAAATTCTTTAAGCAACTTAAATGTTTCTATCATATTCCCCTCTTTTTCTTCTATCAACCAGTAACCCATCTCTTACCAACTCACTCCTCCCACTTTCACACAGGCATTTGATTTCTGCAATATGTGTATTCTATAAATATTTCCGATGCAAACATTCATCTGAAATATGAGGGTGGTCTGAAAAGTTCTCGACCATAGATTGCAACACAATCAGCAAGATTTTTAAGTTGGTACATCTGTTCATAAGTATCGATGTGAAATTGCAAGTCATTCTACCAAGTAGTTTGCTTCACAGCTGTCTGAAGCAAAAGTGTTGCCTGTATCCCTTGAAATGCATAAAATTCAGTATCGTGCAGTTATACAATTCTTTATAAAAGAAGGTTTAATGCCACAAGAAATTGATTTGAAGTTCATGGGCACTCTTCTTCTTCATTCGTTTTTTTGACAATTAAGAAATGGGCTGCCGAGTTTAAACATGGCTATACCAGTCTTGAAGATGATCCACGTGAAGAACGTCCAAAAAAAGTGTAACACCACCAGAAATCATTGATCAAGTGCACGATATGGTATTGGATGACCGGCGAGTCAAAGTGCACGAAATTGCTGAGACTATAGGCAGGCATTTCAAAAGAACGTGTAGGATATATTTTGCCATGAAGAATTGCAAATGAAAAAACTTTGTTCAAAATGGGTGCCCGCGCTTGCTCACAGCAGATTAAAAATGCACTCGGCATGAAAATCTCTGAACAGTGCTTGGAACGTTTTAACAAGAATAAAACTTATTTTGTGCATCAATTTATTACTAAGGATGAGACTTGGATTCACCATTACACACCAGAATCCAAACAGTAGTCAAAACAGTGGGCAGAAGCTGGTTGTTCAATGCCAAAGAAGACAAAGTCAGTTCCATCAGCAGGAAAGGTCATGGCAACAGTGTTTTTGGGATGCTTGTTTATTAATTATCTTGAAAAGGGTAAAACAATAACCGGGTAATATTATTCCATCTTTTGTTGTTTATTATTTTAACGGTATAATAGAACACAGAAACTAAGTAAATAATTAATTTATTAACTTGATGCTGATATTTCGCTGGTATTATAACCAGCATCTTCAGAGCACAAAAACACTGTTTGTCACAATACGCGAGAACTAAAACAACATGGTGTATTTCAACAAAATTGTAGCAGCAACACAGAGACTAGAGTCCTGATTTTGGCACCCTCTATCTGAAAAAAAAAAAAAAAAAAAAAAAAACGCTATCATATATTACTAGAGTCCTAGAAAAGTGCTAGTTTTTTCTTAATATAACTGTCTCCCAGATCTTCGGCAAGTTAATACAGCCATATTTGTTGAGATTTGGAGTGTGTTTTAGGGCTTCTGTCGCCTCTAAGAACAATCTCTCTGATTTATATGGGTTTCTGTGTAGTACTTTTGTGTTTTTCCAGTTGATCCTGTGTGCAGGGGTATCCAGAGCATGGTCTGCTAGGCCCGACTTCCCATAATGATATTTCCGGACGTATCGTTTATGTTCGTTGATGCGGATATTCACAGTTCTTCCTGTTTGACCATAGTAGGCTTGATTGCATGAGCAGGGTACTTGGTAGACTCCTGGATGTGATAAAGGAGGAATGCTGTCCTTGGGTGAGCGGATGAGGGTGGCTAATTTGCTACATGGTCTGAATGTAGTGCGTAGTTTATGTTTATTGAGAATTCTTGAGATCTTTTCGGATGTACCTTTAATGTAAGGGATGGTGACTGTTTTGTTGTAGTTCTCTGTGGTGGATGGTGGGAGGGGTTTCTTAGGAGTGTTTAGTATTTTGTTTATTTTTTGTAGATTGTAGCCGTTGGCCAAGAAGGTGTGGTGTAAGTGAGTCAGTTCAGCAGTGAGAGCCTTGTCATTTGAACAGATTGCTCTCGCTCTATGGGTTAGCGTTTTTAATATGCCATATTGTTGAGAAGGATGATGGTGTGATTGTTTGTGTAAGTATCTGCCTGTATGTGTGGGTTTTCTGAAAACTGAAAATGATAAGGAACCATCTGGGAGACGTGTGATGAGTGTATCCAGGAAGGGCAGACAGTTGTTGGCTTCCAGTTCCATAGTAAAGTGGATTTTTGGATGTTGGCTATTTAAATGTACTAAGAATGTTTTCAATGTCTCAGGGCCATGTGGCCAAATAGCAAGCACATCATCAACATAGCGTAGCCAAAGTGTTGGTTTGAGAGTGGCTGTATTGATTGCTTGTTTTTCCAGGTGTTCTATGTAAAAGTTGGCTGGGGGGGGGGGAGAGAAAGGGGGGAGCCCATGGCTGTCCCATCAATTTGTTTGTATATTTTCCCTTACCATGTGAAATATCCTGCATGTATTGTGAATTTGAATAGTTCAAATATATCAGGGGGAAAGTGTGACTTCAGTAGATTGAGGGTTTCTATTAGTGGTACATTTGTGAATAGTGAAGTGATGTCAAAGCTTACTATTAAGTCTGAGCTTTTTAGGGTGAGGTGTTGTAGGATGCTTTTTAGGTGTGCTGAATTTTTGATAAAGGAGGGAGAATTGTTAGTGAGAGTGGCTAGTAGCTTCGCTAAATGTCTAGCCAGTTTGTATGTGGGACTATTTATACTGTCCACAATTGGGCGTAGGGGTGTGCCTGGTTTGTGAATTTTTGGTGATCCATAGATCCTCGGTGTTTTAACATGGAAGGGTTTGAGTTTGTTAACTGTGTCTTTGGGCCAGGAAGTGACTTTTTTTAATAATTTTCGTGTCTTGTTCTTTTGTGTGTTGGTGGGATTGCGATCTATAATTTTGTATGTTGACTGATCTTGTAATAGTGTGTGCATTTTGTTTTCATATTCAGTTGTGTCCATCACCACGGTTGCATTTCCTTTGTCTGCTTTTGTTATGGTAATCTGGCTGTTGTTGTGTAGCTCTTTTATAGCAATGAATTCCTTATGTGGGATATTATTTTTTGGAGGCTTGGACTTGATTAGGATGTTGGCCACATCTAAACGTATGTTGTTAGCTATTGTTGGAGGCAGGTCGTAAATTCCTCGTTCGATGGACGCCATTATTTCGGCTTTTGGAACTTGCTTGGGAGTTAAGGCAAAGTTGTGCCCAAGACTTAAAGCAGTCGTGGCTTCTTTGCTTAAGGTGAGTGACGATAGATTCACGACGACGAGGTCTTGTTGTAATTGCGGTCGTTGTATGGTGTTCCGTTGTTGTAGATTTTCGAACTTCTTTTGGTGCCGGTTTTTGACTCTGTCGAATTCTTTTTTTGCCGTTGCGTCGGTGATGTTCTCTAAGATCTGCCAAAGTTCCGTATTTAGAATATTATGCAGTGATTCTCGTAATGCGCTGATGGTTGTATTTGCTTGTGCTAATTCCCGGCGAGTGGTGTTAATTTGTTCGCGTAAAAGCGCTACACTCGCTCGTTTATAGATGCGTTGGGCTTTGGCCGAGTGGAACTTGTTTTTGATTTTAAAACAGTTCGGTATTAATTTGGTGTCTCGGCACCTCTTTAAGAAGGCTAACCTGTTTAGTTGCCGCGCCAATTTCAACTTCCACTTACCATATCGTCGTGTCTTGCGTACGATATCGTCTCCGTGAAGAATCCTTAAACGTGTGGACAGACTTATGTGTTCGTCGAACATGTTGTTTATTATTTTAACGGTATAATAGAACACAGAAACTAAGTAAATAATTGAAAACATTCTTAGCACATTTAAATAGCCAACATCCAAAAATCCACTTTACTATGGAACTGGAAGCCAACAACTGTCTGCCCTTCCTGGATACACTCATCACACGTCTCCCAGATGGTTCCTTATCATTTTCAGTTTTCAGAAAACCCACACATACAGGCAGATACTTACACAAACAATCACACCATCATCCTTCTCAACAATATGGCATATTAAAAACGCTAACCCATAGAGCGAGAGCAATCTGTTCAAATGACAAGGCTCTCACTGCTGAACTGACTCACTTACACCACACCTTCTTGGCCAACGGCTACAATCCACAAAAAATAAACAAAATACTAAACACTCCTAAGAAACCCCTCCCACCATCCACCACAGAGAACTACAACAAAACAGTCACCATCCCTTACATTAAAGGTACATCCGAAAAGATCTCAAGAATTCTCAATAAACATAAACTACGCACTACATTCAGACCATGTAGCAAATTAGCCACCCTCATCCGCTCACCCAAGGACAGCATTCCTCCTTTATCACATCCAGGAGTCTACCAAGTACCCTGCTCATGCAATCAAGCCTACTATGGTCAAACAGGAAGAACTGTGAATATCCGCATCAACGAACATAAACGATACGTCCGGAAATATCATTATGGGAAGTCGGGCCTAGCAGACCATGCTCTGGATACCCCTGCACACAGGATCAACTGGAAAAACACAAAAGTACTACACAGAAACCCATATAAATCAGAGAGATTGTTCTTAGAGGCGACAGAAGCCCTAAAACACACTCCAAATCTCAACAAATATGGCTGTATTAACTTGCCGAAGATCTGGGAGACAGTTATATTAAGAAAAAACTAGCACTTTTCTAGGACTCTAGTAATATATGATAGCGTTTTTTTTTTTTTTTTTTTCCAGATAGAGGGCGCCAAAATCAGGACTCTAGTCTCTGTGTTCTGCTACAATTTTGTTGAAATACACCATGTTGTTTTAGTCTCGCGTATTGTGACAAACAGTGTTTTTGTGCTCTGAAGATGCTGGTTATAATACCAGCAAAATATCAGCATCAAGTTAATAAATTAATTATTTACTTAGTTTCTGTGTTCTATTATACCATTAAAATAATAAACAACATGTTCGACGAACACATAAGTCTGTCCACACGTTTAAGGATTATTCCATCTTTTAACCAGACTAGACGAAAAAATTCATGAGAAAAGATTCAGTTTGTAGCTCATGTTTTGATGAAATGTTCCAGAGAGTTAACAACAGCTTTTACACATCTTTTTAACATGAGTCTTGCACTGGGACAAGTTCCAAAGGAGTGGAACGAGGGTTGAATTGTTCTGATTCATAAGGGAGATGATAAGATTAGGGCTTTGAATTATAGGCCAGTCTGTGTGTCTAGAGTAGAGAGGTTAGATAGGACCATGATTCTGAATTGGGTTGACATCATAAATATGCTCTTTGGTGGCCAGAATAGGTTTGTCAAAATAAGATCGTGTTTTAGCAATCTGCTACTTATAATAAAGTGACAAATGCATTGGATGAGGGCGATGCATAGACAGTGGTATATTTAGATTTTGCAAAGTCCTTTGATAAATTACCACATGATAAGCTGGTAAAATTGGAACGCATGTGGCTAAACAGTAGATCAGTTAAATTTTTAGAGATTAGAGATTGGCTGTCTGATAGATATCGGTGAGTTGTCTACGGAGGAACGATATTCCAGAAGAAGAAAGTTACTAGTGGTGTACCCTAAGGATCTGTTTTGTTCATCGTGGTCCATTGCTGTTTGATTTGTATGTAAATGATATTGGGGGAGGTCTGAATTGTGATAGGCAGTTGTTTGCAGATGATACAAAGTTGGGGAGAGCTATCAGGAGTAGAGAAGATGCTGTGGCTTTACAAGAGGACTTGAAAACACTGGATGAGTGGGTAAATGAGTGGGGGATATCAAATCACTGTTGCAAAATGTAAGGTTTTGAAATTTGGGAAGGAGAGATGGGATGTAGAGTACACAATCGGTGGAAATATCTTGGAAGAGGTAGAGGAAATGAGCAATCTGGGAGTGATTGTAGACAAGCACCTAAAAGTTTGGAGACATATTGCTAAAATTGTGAGAACAGCACAGCAGATAATGGGAATGTTGCGGAGGGCACTGACTTGTAGAAGTAAGGATGTTATGGTTCCCATGTATAAGGTTTTGATCAGGCCACATATGCATTACTATGCACAGATTTGGTCATCTGGTGTTCAAAAAGATGAAAATGTATTGGAAAAGGTCCAGAGACGATTGACTAAGTTCATTTCTGATCTCTGGAATGCTGAGTATGAAGACAGATTGAGAAAATGCAATTTGCAGAAATTGGTAGATGGGAGGAGGAGAGGAGATATGATCAAGACACATAAGCTGTTAAGAGGTTATTACTAGATTAATGTCAGGGAGGTTTTAAATAGAATTGGTGACGATAGGAAGAGAAAAAGAGGTCACCCCTGGAAGCTGTATAAAGAGAGTGTAAGGAAGGGAGTGAGGAGCAGCGTTTTTGCATAGAGAGTGGTGAATGATTGGAGTGCATTGCCTGAGAGTGTGGTGAGCGCAGAGACGGTGAACATTTTAAAGTGTGGTGTGATAAACTGTGTAACGGTGGGACCTCTCGCGATGAGTCTTTTGATTCCACAGAGGTTTTAATAATAATAATATAAAATGATGCACATTTTTCTCCTTTTCTAATCAAACTTTGTAGTTCCCCTGAATGTCTGTACAACAGGCACTGCAAGTAGCATGCTAGCTGATTACTGTAGAACTAGCCAATATGCTAATGAAAAAACTTCACAATGTTAAATATATGAAAAAATTGGAGAGTAAAATATTTCAAGTAACTCAAAATCATTTGTAAAGGCCTAGTATAAGAAATTTACTAATGATCAAAATCAACAATGTCAATGGGTTCTATGACCATTGGTGTCTGATGCAGTTCTCACTATTTCTGCTATACCTTCTGTCCACTGCCAGGTAGCTCAAGTCTTGCAAACTCTCTCCAATCCAATTTTTACATGCTCTTTTAGGTTTTCCTCTTCTGTTTATGCTGCCGGTTCTATTTAACATCAAAGTTTTGAACTTTCTACTATCCTTCATGCTACAAATGTGTTGAAAAATAAAGATAGAAGGTTTCTTCTAATTATTTGTGAGCTGTATGGGAGCGATGGACTGCATTTGAGTGGCTATGGTGTGAGTTGCTTGGAGAGACTGCTGCTGGAAGGTAGAGAAGTAAATAGAGAGAATGAATCAGATCAAGAGGGGAGTGATGTGGAAGAGCAGGAGAGTAAGACATGCGAGATTGAAGAGGTGGATATGAATGGGGAAGTGAGTGGTATGAGTATAGAAAATGAGAGAATGGGTGTGCAAGAGGAGCAGGGAAACGGGGAGGCTCAGAGTGTACAGGGATACACAGCATGAGAAAGGTGGATGCTCCAAGAGGAGGTAAGAGCATGTGTAGTCAAGAAAGGAATGGGGTGACCAGGGATCAAGAGGAAACAGTTGGAATTGAAAAGGGTTCTAAAATGAAGAAGCAGAAAGGGAAATGGCCCCAGTTTAGCATGGAGACATCGCATCGAGTGAGTGGTATCAGTGGAACTAGCTGTAGATCCAGAAATGAGCTGTTGTGTTTGTATACCAATGCTAGAAGTATAAGAAACAAGGCAGACGAAATGGTTGCACTAATTGCATCTGTTCACCCAAAGATTGTCGGAATAAGAGACATGGTTGGAAGAGGATGAAATCCTAACAGGAATAGAGATGGAAGGGTATGATGTGTTTCGTGAGGATAGAAGGGGTAAAAAGGGAGGGGGGAGTGCTATTGATGATAGAGAAAGGAGTTATGTCCATACAAAGTAGAGATGCAAGACGAAAATAGTGTCAGTGGTTTTGAGGCAGTATGGTGTGAGATAGAGGTGAATGGAATCAAATATTTGGTGGGATGTAGTTATAGACCAGGTAATGTGGATGGTGGTGATAGTGAAATGTATAGTCAAATTAGCCAAGCAAATAAGAAAAGGGTGATCATTATGGGTGATTTTAATTAGGCCAATATAGACTGGAATGATGAGATAGCAACTGGAAGTAAAGAAAATGCGTTTCGTGAGGTTTTGAGGGATAACTACCTCAGACAGTATGTAACAAAGGGCACACGAGGATTAAGGGTCTTGGATCATCTCATCAGAGGATGTAATTATAAATGAGGTGTCAAATCATCTACCAATTGGTAGATTACCTGGGTGGTTGCGAGCACTGCGAGGACCCCTGTGAGAAAAGGGTATATGTGGAACTACAGGGGAGGGGGTATGAAGAGCTCAGGAGACAGCTTGCGGGTGTAGCGTGGAATGAGGAGTCAGCTAGAAATGAGATCAATTTCAGCTTGGGAGATTTTCAAAAACTATCTAGTAGATGCAATGTCTAAATGTATTCCAAGGGTAAGAAAGTTAAATAATGTAGGTGTGAGATGGATGAATAATAAAAAGATTAAGCATGCTATACAGGGAAAAAGGGCACTGTGGAGGCAGCATAAGAGAAGTGGAAATAACCAATTTCATGAGGTCTACAAAGACCAGGCAAGGAGGGTGACTTGGTTGGTGAGAGTAGCTAAAGAGAGGTATGAACAGTAGTTAGCTAATAAACCCAAAATTAATCCTAGGGAGATCTTTCGATATGTAGCCAGCAAGAGAAAGAATGATTATGGAAAGATGACAATTGATTGGAGATAATGGTATAAAGACAGCTGTTGCAGAATGTCTGCTGGAGATACTTAATGAGCTGTTCATGAAGATCTTTCAATCTTGTGAATGTGACTTCATGGAGAGATTGAAAGCAGTTGATGATGGGAAGGAGAGGCTGACTGTAAGTGAGCAAGAGGTGTTTGGGGAGTTGAATAAACTAGATGTAAATAAGGCTGTGGGACTTGATAATATATCACCGCGTATTCTGAAGGAATGTGCCAGAGAGTTGACACCTGCCTTAACATATTTTTTAATACGAGTCTTGCACTTGGTCAAGTTCCTAAGGAGTGGAATGAGGGCAAGATTGTGCCACTTTATAAAGGAGGTGATCGAACTCAAGCATCAAACTATAGGCCTATCTGTGTGTCAGGTGTTGTTGTTAAGTTGTTGGAGAAGCTTGTGAGAACTAGGATCCAGAGTTGGGTTGACAACAATGGTATTATCTTTAATGGACAGCATGGATTTGCTATAAAGGGAGGTCATATTTTAGTAATCTACTTACTTATTACAATAAAGTGACTGTTTCCTTGGACAGAGGAGAAGGATACATAGTAATATACTTGGATTTCGCAAAGGCTTTTGACAAGAGTATCTCATGATAAGGTGCATTCAAACTAGAGCAGATGGGGGTTGGATATTAGATTACTGCATTGGATTGGAGACTGGCTATCTGATAGGTATCAACAAGATGTGTATGGGGATGTGATATCCAGGAAAAAGAATTTAGGAATTTAGGGCCATTGCTGTTTAACTTGTATATTAATGATATTGGCGAAGATTTGGATGGAGATATTCAGTTGTTTGCAGATGATGCAACATTGGGATGAACCATAAAGAGTAGTGAAGATGCTGTGACCTTGCAAGAAGACTTGAATAAATTGAGTGATTGAGCACAGTAATGGGGACATGAGTTCAATGTTACAAAATATAAGGTTATAAAATTTGGAAAACAAAGATGGGATGCAGAATTTATGCTGGGTGAGAATATATTATTGGAGGTAGAGGAAATAAGAGATCTGGGGATGATAGTGGATAAGGATCTAAAATATAGGGGACACATTGCCAAAATTGTGAAGACAACACAAAGGCTTCTGGGAATGATGCGGAGGACACTGACGTGTAGAAGTAGGGAGATTCTTGTTCCGTTGTATAAGGCTTTGATTAGGCCACACATGGACTATTGTAACGAGATTTGGTCACCTGGTTTTAAGAAGGATGAAGAGATGTTGGAAAGGGTCCAAAGGCGAGTGACTAAGGTAGTTTCTGACCTGTGGAATGTTGAGTATGAGGAAAGATTGAGAAGATGTAATTTGCAGAGTCTCATGGAGAGGAGGAAGAGAGGAGATATAATAGAGACCTATAAGTTGGTAAGGAGTTGTTATAAGATCAATGGTGGAGAAGTTCTACAGAGAATAGTGGGAGATCAGGGGAGAACCAGAGGTCATCCCTGGAAACTGTATAAAGAGGGTGTGAGTGAGTAGGGGAGTGAGAGGCAGGTTTTTTTCCTGCAGAGTTGTGAATGATTGGAATGCCTTGCCTGAGAGTGTGGTGTCTGCAAGGAGTTTGTTAGCGTGTTTAAGACACGGTATGATGAGATGTGTGTGATAAAAGGACCTCCCAGATGAATCTTTGACTCCATGAGGTCTTGGGGTAATAATAATAATATTTCTGCATTCGATTCTCTTTTTGGCTTACTTTTCTGTCTTCATTTGTTATCTTTATCCATGCAATTCATAGAACTTATGCAATGGCACATTCATTTGAACACTAATATTCATAGGCAATTGTGAAAGACTTTCAGAATTTTTGACAATTACCCATATCTCACATTCATAGAGTTCTTATCAATTTTTATAGTCTAAATATCATGCTTCATGTTGTTCTCTAGCTGTATAGCTAGAGAACAACATGAAACAACAAGTATCTCATATGTACTGACTTTATTTGCTTATTCATCTCCTCGTATCTCTGAATTTCATTGTTTTAGTTTCTTTAATATTCGTTATTAACCTGCATATCTGTTCTTCTTGCTTAACTTTAGAATTGCTCTTCCTAGTTCATCTTCAATAACTGCTATAATTTGAAAATCTTTGATTACTGATTTTTGTACACTGAACTGAAATTCTTCTTGCATTTTCCTTCATGACATTCACTGTTCTCTCTAAACATATTACGAAAATGTTTGGGGATATTAGATCCCCTTGTCTCATGGCACTAATTGTCTGAAACCATCTTCCTTTCCATAATTTCTCACAGCAGCCTCTGCATTCTCACTGATATTCTATAATGTACATATCAGTTCTTCCACTTCTGCACTGTAAGATTAAAGTATACCTCATGCTGCTTTTTGATCTATGCTATGAATGCTCCTGTAAGTCAATAAAGTAGGCATGAATATTTGTACTTTTATGTAGAGCTATCTCCACAATTCATCTTAACATTAATATTTATTGGACTGTGCTACTGTCTCTTCTGAAGCCCACTTGTTCTTCATCTAGGTTTCTTCTATTTATTTCCTTATTCTTCTGATAAGTACTTTCTCATCATAAGTAGTTTACATGACTCATTAAGGCAACTGTTCCATAATTTTTTCAGTCTATTCTGTTTCCTTGTTGTAAATGGGTATTAAAACTGATTGAGTTCATTTGTTTCCATTCTTTCCATTCCCAAGTAGTATCACACATCCAGTATCCCCAGTGATCTCAGTATTCTTAGGGTTTTTATGATTCTTCAGACATTTCGTTGTCTTTACAACCTCTTCCCATAGTATATCCATCTGGCCCTCTGTGCTTGTGGTGATATTTCCTTCACTTATTTGGACCACCAAATCTTCCTTATATGACTATGAGCAGTATCTTCTTCCTCTTCCCCCCCCCCCCCCATTCCTTCTGTGTTCATCAAGATTTCACACTTTTTTCCCCTCCTAATGGTTCTCTGTTTTGGCTCCATTTCTTGTTGATGTTTCTGATCATCTTGTATATACTACTTCTTCTGTATATTCACCATAGTATTTATTGATATCCCTGCAATGCTCCTCTATCCAGTTTCACCTGTCCTTTCTAACCATCTTCAGACATTTCTTTACTTCATTGCATTTTACTCAGTACCATTCTTCTACTTCCAGAAAAATCTCTACTAATCTTTAAGATTAGGAGACATAGAAAAACGAGGTGGTTTTCTTGACTTACATTCTGTGTGTCTCATAAAATCCACCTCTCCTCTGTGTCTCAGGGATTGTGTCTTTCATTGTCCTCTTGATTGCAAATATTACATTGTTGTTCCAGTTTTTTCCATAATTGATTTCAATGAATCTACTGATAGAAATTACTAAATACTGATTGGCCAGTATATTAAAAAATACCTTCTGCAACTTATATTTATATAATTGTATAACCTCAGTTCTTTATATAACTTTTCAAATGAGGGCAAGTTAGCTGATCTCATACAGAGGTATAGAGATTTTTTTTTAATGAAAACTTTGATTTTTCTTCCCACATACAAACAAATCTGCAAGAAAATTCACACATTCAGATAAAAAAACAAACAAACAAAAACATTATTATTATTAACATCTGACCTCTGTGAAGTGAGAGATTCATCGTGGGAGGTACACACTGTAACACACAAAGCTCATCCAACGGTATCCTAAACCGATTCAATGTATCTACATTCACAACACACTCAGGCAATGCATTCCACTCTTCATGCAAAGAACCTTTGCAACCAGATGAAAAACCGGGAGGAAAAACCCTGCTACCGCCATATGAGATCGGCTAACTCAACTTCGATTGAAAAAGTCCATACAAAGATTCCTCCCGTCATAACGAGAATCGAACTTAGTCCTTTTCTAATCGAAGGGCGCAACAAACCATCATTCTTCCAATTGCGCTACAGAGCCTCTTAACAAACTCATGCTGACAATCACAGAAAATACTGCTGTTATCAACCCATTTCTGTATCCCAATTCTCACTCATCTCTCCAATACCTTAACCACAACTCCAGATATGCAGATAGAGGTGAATGGAATGAAATAATTGGTTGGATGTTGTTATAGACCAGGTAATGTGGATGGTAGTGACTATGAAATGTATAATCAAATTAGCCAAGCAAATAAGAAAAGAGTGATCATTATGGGCGATTTTAATTAGGGAAATATAGACTGGAATGATGAGATAGCAACTGGAAGTAAAGAAAATGAGTTGTTGAGGGATAACTACCTCAGATAGTATGTAACAGAGGACACACGAGGATTGAAGGTCTTGGATTTGGTCATCTCATCAGAGGAAGCAATTATAAAAGTGTCAAATCACCCACCAATTGGTGAGAGTGACCATGAGGTAGTTGCCAGGTGTGAGGACCTCTGTGAGAAAAGGGTATATGTGGAACTACAAGAGGGGGGGGGGGGATTATGAAGAACTCAGGAGACAGCTTGCAAGCTTGGGCGAATGTTGTTTAATTTGTATATAAATGATATAGGAAATGGCTTAAAGGGAGATATTCAGTTGTTTGCTGATGATGCAAAGTTGTGTAGTGCAATAAAAAATCAAGCTGATGTTGAAAGTTTGCAGGATGATTTAAATAAGCTGGTAAAATGGGCAAAAGATAATGGATGTTAGTTCGATGTGGAAAAGTGTAAAGTCATGCATTTTGGGATTAAAAGATTACCAGCTGTGTACTACATTGATGGAAAGGTACTCCAAGAGATTGATGAGGCTAGGGACTTAGGGGATGTTGGTAGATAGGGAGATGAAGTTCAGAGGACACATTGCTAAGGTGTCCAAGATAGGATTACTTGATTGTTGAGGAACACACTAACATCCAGGTTATTATTCCCCTTTATAAGGCATTGCTACTTCAACATTTGGATTACTGTGCTCAGGTCTGGTCACCTGGATTCCTTGGAGATGAGGAGGCTGTGAAGAGGGTTCAGAGAAGAGTGACCAAGTTGGTGAGTGATATAAAAAATGCCCCCTACATTGATAGATTGAGAGCTTGTGGATTGCAGAGATTGGTTGATAGGCGAAGAAGAGGGGATATGATAGAAACATTTAAATTACTGAAAGGTTTTTATAGGATTCATGCAGGGGAAATGTTTCAGCTGTGTGATAGTGATGGAAGAACAAGAGGTTATCTCTGGAAATTAAAGAAGAGTGTGTGGTTAACAAAGGTGTCAGAACAAGGTTTTTTGCCTGGAGGGTGGTGAACGAGTGGAATTCATTGCCTGACTTAGTTGTGAGCTCTTCGTCTGTAAATGAATTCAAGAAGAGATATGACAGATATTGTTTTGCTAGTTTGGATCTCCCGCGATGAGTCTACTGACTCAATGGAGATACCCGTAATAATAATAATAATAATAAAAAGTGTAGCATGGAATGAGGAGTTAGCTGGAAAAGAGATCAATGCAGCTTGGGGAAATTTTCAAAAACTATCCAGTAAACGCAATGTTTAAATGTATTCCAAGGGTGAGAAGGTTAAATAAGGTTGGTGTGAGATGGATGAATAAAGAGATTAAGCATGAGAAAAAACACAGAGAAAAAGGGCATTGTGGAGGCAGCATAAGAGAAGTGGAAATAACCAATTCCATGACATCTACAAAGACCAGGCAAGGAAGGTGACTTGGTTGGTGATGGTAACTAAAGAGAGGTATGAACAGCAGTTCAATGAAGCCAAAAAGGTTCATAAGGAGTTCTTTCGACATGTAGCCAGCAAAAGAAAGAATGATTATGGAAGGATGACATCGATTGGAGAAAATGGTATAAAGACAGCTGTTGCGGAATGTGTGGAGGAGATACTTAATGAGCAGTTCATAAAGGTCTTTCAATCTTGTGAATGTGACTTCATGGAGAGACTGACTATAAATGAGCAAGAGGTGTATGGGGAGTTGAGCAAACTAGATGTTAATAAGGCAATGGGACTTGATAATACATCACACGTATTCTGAAGGAATGTACCAGAGAGTTGACACCTGCCTTGACATATTTTTTAATATGAGTCTTGCACTTGGTCAAGTTCCTAAGGAGTGGAAGGAGGGCAAGATTGTGCCACTTCATAAAGGAGATGATCAAACTCAAGCATCAAACTATAGGTCTATCAGTGTGTCAGGTGTTGTAATTAAGTTGTTGGAGAAGCTTGTGAGAACTAGGATCCAGAATTGGGTTGACAACAATGGTATTATATTTGATGGACAGCATGGATTTGCTAAAGGGAGGTCATTTGCTTACTTGATGTGGATGTGAGTAGGGGAGTGAGACTTCCCTCAAATCTCCAATCCAATGCAACAATCTAATATCCAACCCCATCCACTCTAGTTTGACTACTTCCATGGACAGAGGAGAAGGATACACAGTAATATACTTAGATTACACAAAGGCTTTTGATAGATTACCGCATGATAAGTTGATAGTTAAACTAGAGTGGATGGGGTTGGATATTAGATTGTTGCATTGGATTGGAGACTGGCTATCTGATAGGTATCAACAAGTTGTGTATGGGGGAGCAGTATCCAAGAAAAGGGAAGTTACTAGTAGTGTGCCTCAGGAGTCTGTTTTAGGGCCATTGCTATTTAACATTTAACTTGTATATAATTAGAAGAAACACACGTATAAAACCACAGTGAAAATTATTTAATTGTAAATATTTCATCCTAAGTATCTTAGGACATCATCAGTACAGTATTTAAACAAAAATTAGGAATAACATACTGTTAGGGCGCATGATTACAATAGAATCTCATGAAAATGTGCATAACGTGCTAAAGTAGTACAAAAAAAAAAAAAAACATTAATTATTTAACACAGTTTTGTATGATAATTTCCCATACTTTAGGAATAGTAAGAACGTCGTTGCGGTTTAGGTTTGGTCTGTGTAGTAGGGCTTCAGAACTTTCTTTGTATAAACGTTCATGTTTAAATATAGATCTATGTAAAAGTTTAGCCTTTTCCCAATCGATCCTATGGTTTGGATTTTCAATTCCGTGTTGAGAGAGGCCAGATTTCTGCGGTTTAAGAAGACGAATGTGGTCTTGATGTTCCGAGATGCGTTTCTGAACAGACCTACCTGTCTGTCCAAAGTAAGATAATTTGCATGAGCATGGAATCTCATAAACACCAGGTAACATCAAGGGTGAGAATTTGTCCTTAGGAGAAGGTAATAAGTTGTAAATTTGGTTGATAGGTTTGTAAGTAGTGGCAAAATTGTATTTCTTCATAATTTTAGAAAGACGTTCTGAGATGCCTTTAACATAAGGTATGGGAATCCTATGCACTTCTTCCTGTCTGGTTTGATGTATGCAGAAGTGACTGAGGGTATCTCTTTTTTGGATTTACACATCAAAAGAAAAGAAGACGGTTCCATCTCCACTTCCGTCTTTCACAAGCCTACATTCTCAGGTCGTTACATTCACAATTCTTCTGCTCATCATCCATCTCAGAAATCTGGCATTATTAAATCACTAGTTTCCAGAGCACACAAATTCTGCTCCTCTGAAGAATCTTTAAACCAGGAATTAGAAGTTATCAAAAATACAGCCATCCTAAATGGATATAATCCCAAAACAACTCAAAAAATCATCAGTCACTTCTGCATACATCAAACCAGACAGGAAGAAATGCGTAGGATTTCCATACCTTACGTTAAAGGCATCTCAGAACGTCTTTCTAAAATTATGAAGAAATACAATTTTGCCACTACTTACAAACCTATCAACCAAATTTACAACTTATTACCTTCT
The DNA here is from genome assembly GCF_054136105.1 of Typopeltis vanoorti. NCBI lineage: Eukaryota > Metazoa > Arthropoda > Arachnida > Uropygi > Thelyphonidae > Typopeltis > Typopeltis vanoorti. The sequence continues at coordinate 58,760,031 of NC_143555.1, read as the reverse complement.
CCTAAGAACAAATTCTCACCCTTGATGTTACCTGGTGTTTATGAGATTCCATGCTCATGCAAATTATCTTACTTTGGACAGACAGGTAGGTCTGTTCAGAAACGCATCTCGGAACATCAAGACCACATTCGTCGTCTTAAACCGCAGAAATCTGGCCTCTCTCAACACGGAATTGAAAATCCAAACCATAGGATCCATTGGGAAAATGCTAAACTTTTACATAGATCTATATTTAAACATGAACGTTTATACAAAGAAAGTTCTGAAGCCCTACTACACAGACCAAACCTAAACTGCAACGACGTTCTTACTATTCCTAAAGTACGGGAAATTATCATACAAAACTGTGTTAAATAATTAATGTTGTTTTTTTTTTGTACTACTTTAGCACGTTTTCATGAGATTCTATCGTAATCATGCGCCCTAACTGTATGTTATTCCTAATTTTTGTTTAAATACTGTACTGATGATGTCCTAAGATACTTAAGATGAAATATTTACAATTAAATAATTTTCACTGTGGTTTATACGTGTGTTTCTTCTAATTATGAATGCACCAACCACAGGTTTCGTTATTTAAAAAAAAAAAAAAAAAAAAATTAATTTGTATATTAATGATATTGGTGAAGATTTGAATGGAGATATTCAGTTGTTTGAAGATGATGCAAAGTTGGGATGAACCATGAAGAGTAGAGAACATGTTGTGGCCTTACAAGAAGACTTGAATAAATTGAGTGATTGGGAATGGGGATGTGATTTCAATGTTGCAAAATGTAAGGTTTTAAAAGTTTGAAAATTGGGATGCAGAATTTATGCTTGGTGAGGATATATTGTGGACACCGACTTGTAGAAGTAGGGATATTCTTGTTATAAGGCTTTGATTAGGCCACACATGGACTATTGTGGCCAGATTTGGTCACCTGATTTTCAGAAGGATGAAGAGATGTTGGAAAAGGTCCAGAGGTGACTGACTAAGGTAGTTTCTAACCTCTGGAATGTCGAGTATGAGGAAAGATTGAGAAGATGCAACTTGCAGAGTCTAATGGACAGAAGGAAGAGGGGAGATATGATAGAGACCTACAAGTTAGTAAGGGGTTGTTATAGGATCAGTGCTGGAGAGGTTCTACAGAAAATAGTGGGAGATCAGGGGTCATCCCTGGAAACTGTATAAAGAGGAGGATGTGAGTAGGGGAGTGAGAAGCAGGTTTTTTTTCATGCAGAGTTGTGAATGATTGGAATGCCTTGCCTGAGAGTGTGGTGTCTGCAGAGAATTTGAGTGTGTTTAAAGCACGATATGATGAGCTGTGTGTATGATAAAAGGATCTCCTAGATGAGTCATTAACTCCATGGGCTCCTGGGTAATAATAATAATAATAATAATAATTTGTAGCCATTGCCTTATTACCTTTATGCAGTGAAACAATTTTACCATCTTTCCACTCTCTTGGGATGTGTTGTTGTAAGACATATTAAACAGGCATGCCAGTGCTACTATCAGTTTCCTGGAACATTAGCTTAAGACATGGTGATATCTCATCAAATCCTATTACCTTTTAGACATGAAGCTTATTTATTTCCTTTACCTTCTGCTTACTCACAATTTCTTATGATTTCACCCTGATGAGGATAAAACACCTTTATAAAATTGCTCACTGAATACCTCCTTTTGGTCTCTTTCTCAAATCACTTCTTGTGCAGCAACAGTCTTTCCAATCTATTTGCACCAAATCCATTTAAATGCAACATATCACTTCTGTGCATTTCCATCCTTTCCTCAACACATTCCACATATTTACAAACTCCACTCCCTTCTTCTCACACAGCTTTGCCAACATACCATTCATGATTCCTGCTCTCTCTGTCTCAGCTCATTATCATCATGCCTCAACAACACACTGAGTACCTTCCCAACCACATTTTTATCTTTTACTCTCCTCAACAATCTCCTGATATCCATCCTTGCTTTCCCTTTATGTCCAAGCAAGTCATTTGTTCGAACAACCACTACTAACTCATTTTCTGCTGAAGTTCATATCTCTAGCACATCAGTTATCCTGTTAATTCTCTCTCTCTCTCTCTCTCTCTCTCTCTCCTAGAAAACATGCGTTATGGAATCTCTCATTTACCACACCTCTAATAATGGAATCTCCATACATCACTATTCTCAAATCATTTATCACCTGTTTTTCTCTGCTTTCCTTCATCCTAACCTTTTGCACTCATCCATTCTCAATCCACCAAACTTCTCACTCAATATGCCTATTATTCATTTTACTTCTCATTCTGATCAACTCATTTTTCAGGTCTTGCATCCTGGCAATTACACTATCTGTCAGTCTATCATTTGTTTCCTATTGGTTGGCAGGAGAAGGCATTGTCTGTTGATGGTGGAAGTTTGTGTCACTGTGTATAGGAGGATTAAGTAGGAAATGTAGTAGGATTATTCAATGTAGATTAAGTAGTAAGAGGAAATGGTGGGCTGTGTGGAATGGAGTGTCCTCCCATGACATGTACTTGGAGGTGTCACATAACTGGAGCTTAGCAGGTGGAGACCTGGGGACAATAGTGAGTAAGAAATACAAGCCTCATGAATAATTTGTAAAAGTGAATTAGAAATGCTGCCATAATATGAAAGATACAAGCGAGGGATAAGGAGGCAAGTGTGTATAAAGAACTGTTTAAGCTACAATGAGATTTCTGTGCATAGTTCTGTTCATTGGATATCTAGATAGATGATCCAGAAACTAATAATTTTCTTGACACTGTGGAATGTCAAAGACAGACTGAGGAAGTGCACTTTACAGATAGGAAGAGATATGAGTGAGATATAAGTTAATGAGAGGGACCTATGAGATGAATATAAGGGAAATATTGCACTGAATAACAGATGGTAGGAGAAATATCACTTACAGAAGTTGTATAATGGTCATGTGTATAATAAGAATTAGCAGTCCATTCCAGTGTACATAGTAGCAGAGGAGAGGAAGTTATCCTTGCTAGGCTTTGCATAAACTATATTCATCTTAATATGTTCTTACTGCTGTTGACTTACCTATGTGTGAGCACTATACCATTCATATTACCTATGAATTGTGTAGTCTACTTCTAGTAAAGTGCCACCACTTTTACTCAAGCATAGCACATATTTACATATCTTATACTAATATAGTTAAGCCAATACACTCAGATTTTGCTCAGACAAAATTCATGTTGTCTGAGAGTAGAAATTTTGATCTAATTTGTATAGCTACATCTGATCATAAATGTACTTTTTTATCTATTTTACTGTCTTGTTAATTTTTTTACTTGACTTCTTAGCTTTTATTTTCTCATTAGCAAATCTCCAATTGCCAGAGTTATTCTTCCATGTCATTCTTCCTTTACTTGCTGTATAGCAAAATTTTCCTAGGTTGTTTCCTTTAACCTGATTAACCAGATTCCTCTCCTAGTCTGAGTTTGTTTCCCTTAATGTACTTGTCACTTTCCTGACTCTACTGGTCAGGAAATGCCTGTATTATACTTATGTCATATCAGATGAATGTGCAATATATGACAGAAGTGTGATAGAGACATAAGTTGGTAAGGGGGGGTTTTATCAGGTTAATATTGAAGAGGTGTTTCACAGAGATGGGGAAGTGCAAGAGATCATCCCCAAAAGCTGTATAAAGAAAAGAGAATGGGAATGAATTTAAGACATAGTATGATGAGCTGTTAGTGTGAGACAGAGGGACCTCTCATGTGAGTCTGACTCCAGAGAGGTGTTAGATAATATCTCTTTCTCCTCTTCCTTATGAACTTTTTTTATGCAGTTCACGATTAATGATTCCATTATTTGACTCCCGTCTCATTTATTATTCTTATTCTGGGAATGCATTTCTAACATCTCTCTGTTCAAATACCCAATTAATTCTCATGCACTTCTGATCTCTTTTCCTCTCCAATTCTTTATGCCATGGCATTACTTCAAACAGCTTCCATATCTTTCTCCTTCTCTCTCTCTCCCACCCCTGCCCAACTGAAGATAGGATGGCTATCTCACCATCACATCCTCAGATTTTACGATCTTGATATCTGTTGTCATGCTCTCAAATAAAATGATTTCTCTAGAAATCACCTTACTTTCTTTCTTCCCTTGTGCTGTTTCTTTTTTTCTAATTTATATGTTCTTAAAGTCAAATCTTCCATTATGGTTATTCACTTGGTGCACTGAGACTGCCAGCACTGCTACATTCATTTCTCTCTGCATCCCAAGGCATGTTACCACATAATATGGTATATTTTACCATAGTGGTTGATTACATGAATGTAAGCTCACAGATATGCCATTGTTTTGATATTAAATTCATGATATTTTTTATAATTACTAGCTGTAGAATCCTTGTGTGTGACTGTGTGTTGAGTGTACAATTCATAAATAGTGTTATTTACAGCACAAGTGTGAACAAGAACAATGGTGGCCAAGATGTGCAGGAGATTTGACGTGGGCGATTTTTTGAAATGTAGTGTGTGTGTGTGTATTATCTATTGGTTGCCACAAGAAAATAGATTGTAGTATGAGGACAGTCTAGAGAGAGAGAGAATATGTCATTGATGTTTTGCAAACCAGAAATGTGAGACTTGTCAGAAGCTGGTACCTCACTAAAAATGGTTCATCTAATCCATTCATATCTTCAGAATAGATCAATGCAAGTTAAAATCAACGGTTCTACATCGTCCCAGCGCCATATCTTTGCTGGAGTGCCGCAGGGATCTCTACTGGCTCCATTGCTGTTTTCTGTATACATGTCAGACATCCCACACAATCCGATGACTTCCATTTTGGCCCTGTATGTGGACGATACGGCAATACTAACCAGATCTCTCAGACCCCACTTCATCACCAGAAAGCTTCAAGAAAACCTTCTAAAGCTGGAGGGTTGGTTCTCCAAGTGGAGATTGGAAGTCAACCCCCTGAAAAGCTCAGCCGTTCTTTTCTCAAAAAGGCCAATGTCTCCTGCAGGAGATGTGTTACTATTCAATACTAAAATCCCCTGGCAGACAGAAACAAATTACCTGGGTGTGATTCTCGACAAAAAGCTATCTTTCAACCAACACATCAAGTCTACATGCGCAAAAGCATCTAAAGCCATAGCTCAGATCTATCCGCTAATTAATAGAAATAGCAAGCTCAGCAACAGAATCAAATTGCAACTATACCAGATGATGATTCGTCCTATAATCCCCTATGCCTCTCCGGCCTGGAGCCACACCTCTAATACTAACATTATCAAGATACAACGAGTGCAGAACAAGTGCTTGAGAATGATTCTGAACGCCCCGTGGTATGTTAGAAACAACCAACTCCACAGAGACACAAATATTCCCTATATTCTCTCTTTTCTACAATCCTTAGTATCCAAGTTTTTCCTAAAGACGTCCACACATCCCAACAATTTGGTTCAACAAGCTGCAGCATACGAGCCAACGGACATATTCAAATATAGAAGACCAAAAGCTATATTAGCCTCCTAAAACGATGAATAATCTCCATGCCCATTCAGGGCGAGCAAACTGCTCGTAAATTTTACCCTCACTGTAACCACAACAGATAGCGGGGAATGTGAAAAGCATTTTGCTTCACCCTTAAAGACATAAATGTCAATTGTCAATAGACTGAAAAACAAAACCAGAAAGAGGTATTATAACACAAGAGCCCCTCAAGATAAAGCAAATTTGAATTAATTAAACAACAAGTCCATGAAGCCCTCCAAAAACATCGAAACCAAGAATGGGCATCTAAGCTAACGAAATTAAACCCTGAAGATAACTCCATATGGAAGTTTCTTAGAACCTTCCGCACTAAAAGATAACTTTTACCCCCAATTCAAACCACGAAAGGAATAGCTCACACTGATAAAGAAAAGGCAGAGGCTCTGGCCGACAGCTTGGAAACTCAATGCAACCCCTCATATGAAAATTTGAACATCAATCTCATCTACAGGATTCACCGCTGAGTTAGGCAGGCCATAACACAACAAAAAGATGACCTAGAACCTCTCACACCTACTTCTCCACAGAAGTTATAAACATTATAACCCACCTGAACTACAATAAAGCTCCAGGCTCAGATGGAATTACAAACAAAATAATTAAACTACTCCCCAGAAAAGCCATTGTACATCTAGTCAACATAATTAATGCCATCCTCAGACTCCAGTATTTCCCTTTAACATGGAAAATAGCAGATGTCACACCAATCAAAAAGATGGGAAAAAACGCTCAACTCCCTGAAAGCTACAGACCTATCAGTCTTCTGTCTAACCTTTGAAAGATCGCAGAAAAAGTAATCCTTACTAGGCTTCAATCACAAACAGACCAACTACATATAATCCCAAATGAACAATTTGGATTCAGAAAAAACCACTCGACTGTTCAGCAGATCCACAGGCTGATCGAATACATCTCCGAAGGATTCAACCGGAACCTTCATACAGCTGCAGTCTTTTTAGATGCTGCAAAGGCTTTTGATAAGGTGTGGCATCAGGGTTTTCTCTACAAAGCTCATCACATTCAATATGCCTACTAATCTAGTTAAAATAATTCACTCTTACCTCAGAGACAGATACATGCAAGTCAAAATAAATGAAACTGTATCAACCAGACGCAAGGTTCTGGGGGGGAGTGCCGCAGGGCTCACTCTTGGCCCCCTTGCTGTTTTCTATCTATATTGCTTATATCCCTCAAAACCCAAGCTCAGCAATCACTGCATTATATGCTGATGACACTGCATTATTAGCAAGATCTCTCAGCCCCAAACTAGCTATTAAGAGACTCCAAAGCAGCATTGACACACTGGAAAGATGGTTTATGGACTGGAGAATTCAAACCAATCCACAGAAGAGCTCAGCCATACTGTTCACTAGAAAAAAGCCTCAAATCAAGGAAGATATACATTTACTAGGTGTTAAAATCCCATGGAGAATACAATCAAATATCTCGGAGTAATTCTGGATAAAAAACTACAATTCACCAACCACATAGAATACATAAGTTCAAAGACATCCAAAGCAATAGTGCAGCTCTACCCCATGATCAACAGAAAAAGTAAATTCGATACTCAGAACAAACTGCTCATATACAAGATGGTAATATGCCCAGTCATAACTTACGCATCTCCTGCGTGGAGTCATACTTCGAAAACAAATATTCAAAAGCTGCAGAGAATACAAAACAAATGTCTGAGAATGAGTTTGGCTGCTCCGTGGTTTATCAGAAACTCCCAAATTCACAGAGATGTCAACATTCCCTACATCACATCTCTCCTTCATGACCTAGCTGAAACGTTAAGCTTTTTGACTCATTACTACCCTCTGCAGTCACAGAAGATAACTCAGGCGATACAAGTGAACCATCCCACGAACACCTGCACAAAGCCAAAAACTACCTTGGCTAAATATGCCAACTGTGGTGACCCTCACCCAGCGAACTACAAGGGATGTACTCAGCACCCAAAGAACAGACGGATGGAAACAGCTAAACCGCCCTCTTCCTCTAGTAAAAGAACACCTGAGGCCACCGCTCCACAGCCTGAGACTCGGCAACAACAGTCCGTGACTTTCAAAGACAGTGGAAGTCAAAGGTAAACAAGAAATTATGCTGATGTGGCCGTCTCATTGAATTCATGAACTTTACTGGAAAAATTGGAGAAAAAATAACTGAAGAAATACTAGCAACTCCGAAAAAAAACAGTATACCTCACGAAGATTGCTGTTCACAAGGCTATGACAAAGGCACAAATATGCGTGGAAAATAAGCTGCGTAAAAACTCTCATTTTACAAAAGAACAAATGTGCCTTAATCTCTCCCTGCGGAGCACATTCACTAAATCGTGTAGGAGTCAATGCTGCCAAAATCAATCCAGATGTTATAACGTTTTTTGGGAATATAGAGAGTTTCTGCTCTTTCTTTGCTCACAGTCCTTCACGCTGGGAAGTACTGAAAAAACACATACCACTATCTCTTCAAATTCTTTCAGAAACGAGGTGGAGTGAAAGAATTCAAGCTGTGCGCCCAATTATTAAACATTATTCCGGTGTACTTGCTGTGTTAAATGTCATTCTCGGAGAGATGGACTCAGAATTAGCTCCTTCAACACTGAACACAATTAAAGGCTTGAAAAAATATTTCAGATCTTATAAAGGTATGCTAATGACAATGTTGTGGCACAAAATATCTGCAAATATTGACAATAATAACATTATTATACAAAGTAAAGGAATATCTCTTGAGGTCGAGTCCGCACTTATAAGAGAATTAGTGCAAGAGATACAATACTTATGTGACTCGTGGGGAAATGTTGTCCAAGAAGCAAAAGTAGTTGCTGAAGCAATCAGTGTGCAACTTCAATTTTGCAAAAATCGAGAAACTACTGTAGAACTTGAACAAGATTTCCAAAATTTTCGTACTTTTATCTAGTATTGGATTTCATTATAAATTATTTAAAAACAAGATTTGAAGCAGCAGATAACATATGTGAATTATTCTCACCTATTTTAAATTTCCACAACTTGGACAATGGTCAACTTATCGCAAAAGCAGCAAAACTTGTGAAATGTATGAAAAAGATTTGTCAGAAGAGTTACTAAATGAAATTCGTCACCTTAAAAATATTTATAAGATAATTATGTATATTATTTCTGGGAAAACTCCCATGTTACTCCTCTTTATAAACTATTATAATTACAGCTATTTTGCCTGCTTCAGTTTAGGAGTACCCCTGTTTAAATGTCATTGGCTATTTACTCATGGATTCTTAGGGCATTATGAGTGTAGATGTACTAAAAAGTATATGTAGCCTAAGGAATAGAAAATTGCACATATCTTTTTCTGGGTGTTGTGGCTTTTCCTCAGTCTGCGATGTCGAAAACTGCAGAGTGTGTGTGGGGGGGGGGTAGGCAGTTTGGTAGAATAAGTTAGAAAAACCCGGGTTTTTTTTGTAATATATAGAAACATATACTTTTATATAGGGTGGGGAAAAAGTGAAAGGGTTAATTTTTTTTTTAAATAGGGAGGGGGAAGGGGAAAGGTGGTTGACGGGGTGTGGACCGTTTCGACTATTCATGGTCGTCATCTGATGACGACCATGAATAGTCGAAACGGTCCACACCCCATCAACCACCTTTCCCCTTCCCCCTCCCTATTTAAAAAAAAAAAAAAAATTAACCCTTTCACTTTTTCCCCACCCTATATAAAAGTATATGTTTCTATATATTACAAAAAAAACCCGGGTTTTTCTAACTTATTCTACCAAACTGCCTACCCCCCCCCCACACACACACACTCTGCAGTTTTCGACATCGCAGACTGAGGAAAAGCCACAACACCCAGAAAAAGATATGTGCAATTTTCTATTCCTTAGGCTACATATACTTTTTAGTACATCTACACTCATAATGCCCTAAGAATCCATGAGTAAATAGCCAATGACATTTAAACAGGGGTACTCCTAAACTGAAGCAGGCAAAATAGCTGTAATTATAATAATTTATAAGATAGTTTTTGGCACAGAAACAAGTCCGGTGAGACTTCTGCAAAATATATTTGCCAATATCTACCTCGCCATTAAATTATTTTGCAGAATTCCGGTTACTGTTTCTTCAGCTGAGAGATCATTAAGCAGACTGGCCAATTCATTGAAAACATGGTAAAGAAGCACAAATAGCCAAGAAGGACTTAATTACCTATCAATTTTGTGCATCGAAAATCATTTGGCTAAGCCAGTTGATTTTACTGATATCACTGATAAATTTGCGTCGACAAAAGCTGGAAAATATACTTTGAAGTAATTTTGAATATTATTATTAGTTCGTATTATTTACATGTTGGTATTTTTTTAAATAAATATTACTTTTGTGTTATCATTTAAACTAACTGATCCTAAACCCTGTAGACTGTAGAGCAATGCGTTGTCCTTAACCTGAGCGACAGGTAGGGGCCTGCTAGAAATCCTAGCCTGGGGGCCAGCTTCAGGATGTGGGGGGCTATGGTTATCATCCTACCTACCTACCTAGATTTAATATGTTTTAACATTAAATTATATATATTTAGTTTAATCCTTTATCCAAGTGTAAGCAAACAAAGTTTGCACCTGAAGTATCTTCAGGACTGGGGCAACTCATGGTAAGTGTGGTTTCTCATCACTTGCCTTAGTATATCCCATAATGCAAAGCACATCTCCTTGTGGACATATATAATGCTATGAATTGAGGGAAGGGCCACTACCCAGACTGGTTTTGACTTTTATTGAGGTCTCATCAGTGGGAGCCAGACCCAGAGATGGTGATACTATCCATCAACTTAATATGCAGACAAAATCACGAAAAAGGAAAGATGAATTAATAAAAGATATTGAGGATAAACAAAAAAATTACAGAAAGGAACTGCATTAAAAAAAAAAGAAGTAATAAAAAATGTAAAGATGGAGAAGGTTGTGGATCATCAAATAAAAACTCTTCAGGCTCAGAAGAGTTTATGGACTATGAAGAACCATCTCATGCTAATAAAGGGAAAGCAAGAGGTACAATTAAAGAAAATATAATAAAGTTTACTCATTCAAAGTTTTCTCAGTACAATTATCATCCACATGAAAAGAAAATAACTAGCTTCCAAATCAAGAACAACAGGCATGAGATTCAAATAATGGAAAGCAACTGGAAAAAACTTAGAAAACTTAGAGTTTACAAGAAGCAGGCTACACAATTGCTCTTTCACAGATTGAAGCTGCATCAGGTTCATCCAAAATTTAGAAGTTAAAGACTCCAGTAACACTTCGTTAATCAAGCCTGTCCATTCAGCACTGCCTCGTTAAATGTATGAAGATTCTACAGGCAAATTAAACAAGAAACTATATGGAAACATACGCTATGCTATAACATCAGGTTTTTGTTATCCAAGAAACATACTTCTGCAGATATAAAAACTTGAACAGATAGATATCCACTTATTTCTTATTGGAGCTTTGAAAGATTTAACAGTGCTGGAGTAGGAGTTGTTATTCTTGCCCCCTTCTTTGGGTCATTCTGTAATATCCAAAGGCATGCAGAAGGGAGAATCTTGACAATAGACTGGAAATATTGTAGATGGGTAAATAAGGTTTAGAAATGTTTATGCTCAATCAAACGGAGCAGTTAATGAAAATTCTTCCAGGAATGGGAGCCATATTTATATGGTGTCCACTACATCATAGCAGCTGGAGACTGGAATTGTATCAAAAACCCCAAATTAGACAAAATAGGAGGACACCCGAGGAGTGGAAAAATGGGATATGCACAGTTAAAAACATGTCTGGACAATGCTCAACTTGTAAGACATATGGAGGATTTGCAATCCTAATCTCCAGGCTTACACGTACATGAATCAAAGTATTGGTGCCCGTCTTGATCAAATTTATATCTCTTCTTCCCTTATAAATAGGATAATTCAGATAAAACATATTGACATCAACATGTTAGATCATAATCCAGTTCCACTTTAGTTTCACCATGGAACAAATAGAGATCAATTCTGAACCAAGGAGACATCCACCAAATTTTCCATTGATTTCTCAACCAAATTCCATAACCTCTGTTCAAATTGAAATAATATTAACGGAAATTGGGATATTTGGTTAAAATTGAAATAAGCAGTAAAACAGAATATGAAGGAATTGGGAAGGAACAGGCTTTCCTCAAAAGAAAAACGTTAAAAGATCTGTATAAAGAGAGAAGCTGGTTTGTAACAAACAATGCAATGGTATCGAACAGTGGTTCTCAAACTTTTTACCTCTGAGCCCCACCTGACAAGAGAAAACACTGTCAGCGCCCTCCCTGCCAGTTTTATTTATCTAAATAGAAGTCATACTAAATTTGACGTTTTATTGTTTATTTTGTGTTTTCTACATACTATTTAACAGTTTTTTGACACAAAATAATTAAAGTATCACAATATTAGGCCTACAATAAAAGTTAGTTTTAACACTTGCAATTAACCAAAATATGTACTGAAATGAAACAATATTTAACTAACATGTATTTAATTTTTCTCTGTAAAAATAATCAAACATTTAAATGTCAAAGTCTAATGTGATGGATGGGCCTGCTTTCGAGAACAAAGTTTATCAAAACGTGGTGTAATATCAGAAATGGCCACTCTAAGTTCTTTAGCAATATTTAGTCTTGAACGATACTTTGACTTCATAGCTGCCAAAGCAGAAAAGCCTTTCTCGTATAAATAAGTTGTTGCGAAAGAAATAAGGATCTTCAATGCTTTTTGGCTCAAAGTTGGGAATTCCTTGCCACTGTATCATCAAAAGTTTTTCTTTCTGTATTTTTATTAGAGCAGTTTTAATTTGTATCTGTAGGAAAGTATGCCGCACCCCCTTTCAAGCTATTCATGCCCCCTCCCGGGGGTTGCGCCTCACAGTTTGAGAACCACTGGTATAGAATGTAGCAACATCATTAGAAACATTAACATAGAGATAGAAGTGGAAAGGCAGAAACAAGTGGAAGAAAGAAATTTTAAAATAAGAAGACAGCAGCAGCACTTAGCAGATTACCCTTCAGCTGCATTCTTCAATAGACAATTCACTAAATTCCGCAAAGAAAGGACTATCACTCAAATCTGCATTGACATGTCCACCACTCAAGACATCCTTGACTCCTTTGAAAAACACTACAAAAATCTGTTTGAAGACAACAGTACTGTTGGAAATTATAACCCTTATAACATTAATGACTTTCCTGTTCATATCCAAGATGGGCTTGACATCCCCATTACAGCATCTGAAGTTACCACAGCATATAGGGAATACCAGACAAGAAAATCCCCAGGACCTGATGGTCTAGGGATAAAACTTTACCACAAGGTCTAGGATTTTATACTTCCCATTCTAGTTATAGTATTTAATTCTTTTCTCTCATCAGGACACATACAAAGTGAATTTGTAACAAGCCATACTGTCCTCATTCCTAAACCTAATAGAGATTACACCTTAATCAGCAGCCGAAGACCTATTTCTCTATCTAATACTGACTACAAGATATTTTTCAGCATTATTAATAACAGGCTCAAAGTGGGAATTAGATGCATAATTAAAAGCACACAGGTGTAGAGTTCCAAGCCGAGCAGTAGAATTTAATCTATTGCTGCTACGTGATCTAATTGGCTTAGTTATTATAAAAAAAGCAGTCAATGGCAGTGCTATCAGTAGACCTTACTCAAGCATTTGATAATGTCCAGCATCCCTTTCTGTTCCACATCCTCTAGAAAATTGGTGTAGGTAAAAAGCTGCTATCCGTTATCAAAGGAGCCTGTACCAATTCAACTACCCACCTCCTTGTTAATGGGTTCCTGTTAGACCTGGTCAAAATTCGAAAAGGAGTCAAGCAAGATTGCCTCTTAGTCCACTGCTCTTTGCACTGGTTCTTGAACCTTTCTTACAGGAAATTGACAATACAGGAATTGTGTGAGGAATAACAGTGCCTTCAACAATGAAGGAAAATAAGGTATTAGCATATGCCAATGATGCACTTTGAAGGATAATGATTTCACTTCTCTTTTTTGGTATTTTTGGAAAAATTCAGCAAGCTCAGTGGATTAACTACTAATGCAGACAAGACAAAATTAAAAATTTTTGGAAAGTGGGATCTTAGAGGCATTTCTTTTAGTCTAGTCCCTAAAAGAGAACCCCTCATTACACTTGGAATTCCCTTCTCCACTAACCCAATATTACCATTTCAAGAACTTATAAGAACTTTGAAAACTTAGAAGGGGGGGGGGGGCACTTTATTTTTCTTCTAAAGCCATAGTATTCAAAATCATAATCTTACCTGTTCAGTTGTACATAATAAATATTACAGACATCACGGAAGTTGAAGAAAAGCAATTATATAGTAAGCCTGTACAATTTGTTTGGTGCAGTTGATACCAAGAAGTTAAAAATAATTTCTTAAACTACCAAAGAAGCATGGAGGATTTGGGCTTCCAGTCTTAAACTTCTGTTATTTAAGCAATACAGCTTCAAAAATCCATAAAATATTGCAGACCAATCACACATGTGCAGACCTTCTCCTGTATTACCTGGATTTTCATCTTCCCCTGTTTGGAGTAAATGTCCAAATGTCCAACAGCTGAGATTGTTCCTGAATACTACAACACTGTGCTTAACTCTAAGACTTCCACAACATTCTTTCCATTAAAAAAAAGTAAAATTTGGTATAAAGACATCTTTAATCTCTTTTTCCACGAACTTCTGCAGTTGGGTACTGACAACAACACTTTTTGTTTCAAAATTTATTGAAGTTCCAAGGATACCCTAACAGGAGAGGTCTTGCTTGGAGAATTGCATACGGCCACCTTCCAGCCAATGCCACCAAATGGAGGTATTTTAACACTGGAGATCCAATCTGTGACATCTGTTACCAGTTGGAATCAGAAGAACATGTATTCTACAGCTGCCCTCTTGCCCTGCATATTTGAAACAGATTATGTAATGTGTTGGGCATTCCACTATTTCAACAGAACAGGTTATTTCCTTTGAAATATCCACCACCTCTCAGCAACGGGAAGAGAATTTTGATTTTTATAATTAATAAATTAAAATACTATTTATGGAAGGTTAGAAAGAAACATGGATTTGAAAACCAGCAATATGATATCGAAATGCTTTATCTAATCTAATTTATGTCTTTATCTAATTTAATAATTTATCTTTATTAAGATAAAGATAAATGTATTTATCTTTATCTAATTTAATAATATTGTATTCTGGAAATTTTATTGTTAAGACAGACGATTTTTGTATTTAGAAAGAAGAATTCTAGGAGATATCAAATTTTTGACCGGTTTCTATGAGAGGTTTTTTTTAAATAGTTCCATCCTCTTAATCCAATGTGGTCTCATAGTCAATTGCAGGGATGGCTGGAAAGCAATTCCAGGCAGAGAAGGCCAATTCAAGGCACTAAACTCAGATAAGGCTAACTACCTGGGTATCAGTCATCTTTTCGCTTTAGTTTTAATTGGTCTTTTGGTTGTTCATCTATATGAGATTGGTAAAAAAGGAAAACTGATAGCCTTTGGCTATATGATGATATAAAAGATGCTGAGGTCTTTTCTCTCTTTCTCATACTGTCTATCTGTCTTTTATTTCTCCTAATACTATCAGGCTCTCTTGCATCCCCCCTATGCTAACTAGTCTAGGCCTATGAAGAGCACCCTTTTACTTTTTCACTCAATAAAAGTCAAAACTTCTCTGAATAGTGGCCCTTTCCATAATGCTATGCATTATGATAAGACTAAGACAGAAGTTGGTCAGTCTGTACAACTGCAGTTGTGGTCAAGGTGTTGGAGAGATTAGTAAGGAATAGAATACAGGATTTGGTTGATGGACATAGCATTATTTTGATGGTCAGCATGGATTTGTAAAGGGTATGTCCTATTATAGTAATTTACTTGCATTTTATGATAAGGTAACATCTGTGTTAGATAAGGGAGAATCATATACAGCGATATTCTTAGACTTTGCAAAAGCGTTTGATAAATTACCACATGATACATTGGTGTACAAGCTGCAGAAGATGGAAATAGATAGTATATTGGTTACATGGATCAGATATTCGCTATCTGAATGATACCAGTAGGTTGTGTATGATGGAGCAGTGTCTCAAAAAAGGAGGGTACCCAGGAGCATGCCCCAGGGATCTGTTCTTGGGCCCCTGCTTTTTAACTTTTTTGTAAATGATATATCATATGGACCAACTGGGGAGCTTCAGTTGTTTACTGATGATGCAAAGTTGGTAAGAATTATAAGTAACACTGCTGATGTTAATTTCCTTCAGGAAGATTTGAATAGCTTTTTACTTGCACAAAAGAGTGGGGCTGTAGTTTTAATATTAATAAGCGCAAAGTGTTGCATTTTGGAGTGCAGAAATATAAAGCTGTGTTCTATATCAATGGTGCCTTACTGCAGAAAGTGGATGAGAGTAGAGATGGTTGACAGTAGACTGAAGTTTAAAGGGCATATTGCTAGGATTGCAAAGGCTGCATGTCATAGTGCTGCTATGATAAGAACTACTCTAACATTCAAGGATAAGGAAGTGGTTGTGCCACACTTGGACTATTGTGCTCACATCTGGTCACCTGGTTTTCAATGTGATGTGGAGACATTGGAGAGGGTCCAGAGGTGAGCAATAAGACAATATCAGGACTTTGGAATGCTGGCTATGGAGAGCGGTTGAAGAAATGCAGATTACAGAGTTTGGTGCATAGAAGGAAGAGAAGTGATATGATAGAGACATTTAAGTTAGTGAGAGGATTTTATCAGATTAATCGAGAAGGGATTATAAAAAGAGTGAAAGGTGGGAGGGGGAAGAACCAGAGTTCATCCCTCGAAGTTAAGTAAAAGTGTGGTGAAGAGGGGTGTGAGTAGATTTTTTACATGGAAAATTGTCAGTGAATGGAACAGATTACCAGATTGTGTTGTTAATGCAAGAAGTGCTAAGGATTTTAAGATTCTGTATGATAAATATGTTGTCAGTTGAATGAATCTCCCATGATGAGTCTACCAACTTCATAGAGGGTGTTATAATAATAATAATAATTATTATTATTCTTGTCCATAAGCATATAAGCTTTGCATTATGAAATACTAAGGAAACTGACGTGAAGGCATTTAGCATCTATATACAAGTAGCCCAGTGGTGAAGTTACTTCACACACAAACTTTATTTGCTTATACTTGGATAAAAGATGAAACTAGGAATATAATTTCTTGGCATCTTTAATTTAATTGTCAATAGTGTTAATCACAATGGGAAAAACAAAGGATCTTCCAATGTTTGATAAAGTGCTTATTGCAGGTGCCTCTCTGGCTGTAGCCATGATTTTGAAAACAGCAGAGCTGACTGGTTTCTCAAAAAGTGAAATATCCCAGATATTTAATCAATTGAAAAAAACCTCAACTGCTTGTTTAAGAGGTATAACTGTAACTTCAAGAAAGAGATCGGCATCATCTGAGAAGGCTTGTACAGACAATCAGAACTTCCTATGTGCAGCAATTGACCAAAGCATTTAAGGAAGGCTGTTCCCAACCCATATCTCAATGAACTACGTGCAGAGAAATGAAGGGGGATCACTATTGGCAGGCACATGTCTATATGAAAACCACAGTATTAATGAAAGTTTATAATTTAGTGGCTGATGTGTCTAGGATTAAGTAAGGAAGGCTGTTCCCAACCCATATCTCAATGAACTACGTGCAGAGAAATGAAGGGGGATCACTATTGGCAGGCACATGTCTATATGAAAACCACAGTATTAATGAAAGTTTATAATTTAGTGGCTGATGTGTCTAGGATTAAGTATGTTATGATTCTGATATATAAGGCTTTGATCAGACTTATACAGCACAAATTTGGTCACCAGATTTTAAAAAGGATGAAGAGATGTTGGAACAGGTTCAGAGACAATTGACTAAAGTTATTTTTGGTCTCTGGAATGTAGAGTATAAAGACAGATTGAGGGAATACAAATTGTAGTCTACTGGATAGAAACATGAGGGGAGAGGAACATTACCAATACATATACAAGGGTGGTCTGAAACGTTCATGGCCCAACAATGAAAAAACGAATTCATAATTTCAAAATTACTTTTATTTTTTGACATAATCTACCTTAAGACTAAGACATTTATTCCAGCGATGCTCCAGCGCCATTATCCCATCCCTGTAGTGGTTCTCAGTAAGATCTGCAAAATATCCCCTCTACAGCTGCAATCACCTCTTGATTCTAAGAAAAACGCTGACCAGCGAGGAAGAGTTTTAGTTCTGGAAAGAAAGAGAAATCAGAGGGAGCCAAATCTGGGGAATAGGGTAGATGTTCCAACAATTAATAGTGCAGATCCCTTAATTTTCCCATTGCCAAAACACCTTTGAGGGCAGGTGCATTGTCCTGATGAAAGATGATTTTTTTTTCTTCTGCAAACCGGGTCTTTTTTCACGAATTTTTTCATCTAGTCTGGTTAAAAGATCGAAATAATATTCCCCGGTTATTGTTTTACCCTTTTCAAGGTAATTAATAAACAAAATACCTTTAGCATCCCAAAACACTGATGTCATGACTTTTCCAGCTAATGGAACTGACTTTGTCTTCTTTGGCATTGAACAACCAGCTTCTGCCCACTGTTTTGACTACTGTTTGGATTCTGGTGTGTAATGGTGAATCCAAGTCTCATCCTTAGTAATAAATTGATGCACAAAATAAGTTTTATTCTTGTTAAAACGTTCCAAGCACTGTTCAGAGATTTTCATGCGAGTGCATTTTTAATCTGCTGTGAGCAAGCGCTGCACCCATTTTGAACAAAGCTTTTTCATTTGCAATTCTTCATGCAAAAGATTCTGCAAGTTCTTTTGAAATGCTTATAGTCTCAGCAATTTCACGCACTTTGATTCACCGGTCATCCAATACCATATCGTGCACTTGATCAATGATTTCTGGTGTTGTTAGACTTTTTGGACGTCCTTCACGTGGATCATCTTCGAGGCTGGTATAGCCATGTTTAAACTCGGCAGCCCATTTCTTAATTGTTGAAAACGAAGGCGAAGAGTGACCATAAACGTTTATGAATGTCGAATGAATTTCTTTTGGTGTTAAACCTTCTTTTACAAAGAATTTTATAACCACATGATACTCAATTTTATCCATTTCAAAGGATACAGGCAACACTTTTGCTTCAGACAGCTGTAGAAAACAAACTACTTGATAGAATGACTTGCAATTTCACATGGATGCATATGACAGATGTACCAACTTAGAAAAAAAATAAAATCATGCCGATAATGTTGCCATCTATGGTCAAGGCTGAGAACGTTTAAGACCAATCTCGTAAGTTGGTAAGGGGTTATTACTGGATTAACGTGAATCAGGTTTTTCATAGAATGTGTGGAGACAGAGGGAGAAACAAGAGAAATCTCTGGAAGCTGTATAAGAAAGATGTGGGAAAAGGGGTGAAGAGTAGGTAGTCTGCATGGAGAGTTGTAGATGGTTGGAATGCATTTACTGGAAGTGTAGTGAGTGTGGAGACAGTGAATGCATTCTAGTAACAGTATGATGAAGTGTGTGTTTGTGTGTGTGTGCGAAAGAGAGGACCTTCCACAATCAATCACTGACTCAAATGGAGGTCTAATAATAATAATCTTTTTCTGTTTGCCTTTGTCCCTACTAGAAGCCTGAAACCCACTGTTATTACAATATAGTAAGGCACTGTACTGGCATATTATGCAGATTAGATTATGTTTGAAGAAACTAATTATGCAGATCCATAACTTATTTTAATGGTATTACAACACCAAAGAAAAATAATCATCACAAGATGTTTATTAACTGGCTTGCATTACAGAATTCATATACCGAATAAAATTAGGCATATGGTAGATATAAACAGAAGAGTGCAAAAAATAAATAAATAAAACGAAAGATAGTGAAGAAAAATAAGTAACAAATGACTCAAAAATAGCATTATTCTATCACAAAATGTGTGGATGAGAGGGAGCAAAAGATCTGTTTTCAGGGTGGGGAGAATTAGCTGTGTTCTCCTACAAGGGTCTTGGCTGACTACCCATCAGTCATGCTTGTAGCATGTTGAGCACAGTTAAGCCTAGGATGGATTTCCATGGTGGGCTGGAAACCTACAACATGGGCAAAACCCTGATAGCTATAAAATGCATCTCCCACGTGGCCAGCATGGGAGATTAAGCCACAACCCCCTCCCCTCCACTACAATGCCAAGAAGAAGAAAGAAAGACCATAAAGCCCATTGCTAGAATGGGCAAACACTGGATGTGACTAAATTTACCCAACTATAAGACTACTCTGACCGAAACCATTCATAGAGACCAGAGCATGATGCAGTGGGGAAGCTTTCCCAAATAATAAGCAATGCTGGAATAGCCCAAAGAATTCATAAATATAACAGTAATCAATACAATCCTCTTTTCCTCCTGTATAGGAACATTTAATTGTCGAACACTTAAAAAAGAGGAAGACCTTACCATCTCACAGCAAGAACTAAAACATATTAAATGGGACATCATAGGTTTAAGTGAAGATCGCAGGCAAGATAAACATTTAATAAAACTAAAACACGGAGACTGGTTATACTATTATGGGAAAAATAAAGAACAATACGGAGTTGGATATCCAATTAAGAAAACAATTGCACACCTTATAGAAGAATTTAATTATACAGATGAAAGAATAAGGCCTGTGTAGCTCAGTGGAAGTGGCGCTTGCGTCTTCTGCGCTTGGCCGCTTGAAGTTAGACCTAGGTTCTAGTCTAGTCGCTGACTGGAGGAACTTTTTCTAAGCCTATCTTCGACCGGTTCCCGAGTTAGTTGATCTCTGGCACAGGCAAACGGGTTTTTCCTCCCAGAAACTCGGGTTTTTCGTCCCGTAAACTCAAGAAAATCGATCGTAGTACCCACATTATTTTTTCAGACAGTGACATATCTTGTTAGGGTTAGGTACCAAGAGATGGCAGCACTTGTTTGCCAGCCTCTTCATCGGCAGCTGCTATAATTAGTGATAGACATGGGCCAGCTATCTCTGATTGGCTACCGGTGGAGATTGAACTGCCCACTCAGTCTCCAAAAGCTAGATAGGGTATAAAGGCCTCGCTTCCTCCCTATTAGGGAATAAAAGGCGTTAGTTGATTTTTTTTTATTTTTTTGAGATGAAAGAATAACAGAAATCACACTTAAAATAAACTCCAAACTTAAAATCAGGATCATCCAAATATATGCTCCCACCTCATCCCACACACTGATGAAGAGATAGAAGTATTTTATGACTCACTGCAGCACACACTCTAAACAAAAAAAAAAGAAATAGCAATCAAAACTTTAATATAGTAATGGGTGATTTTAATGCCAAAGTCATTCCATTTACCAAATAGACACAATAGGACCATACGTATATGGTACAAGCAGAAACTCAGGAATGGCCCTTACAGAATTCTCTATCAGTAACAAGCTTTATATTATGAATACTTTTTTTTAAGAAAGCCCTGAAAAGAAAATGGACATGGAGAAGTCTAAATGGAGAAATAAAAAATGAAATCGGCACTTCAGAACATACGCAATTTACAGACATAGAATACCAGTTGTGGTGGTGGTTGATGTGGGCGGTAGATGGCGTTGATGAAGATGATTCGTAGTATAGGTTCGATGTAGTGGTTGAGACAGTTGTAGGTGTCCTCCCGCAATGAGTCTTCGGACTCCTTGGAGGTGCCAGGAATAATAATAATAATATACTGTGTAATAATAAAGAAATAGTTCAAGTTACCTCAGTACTAAATCAAATAAAAACAGGAAGTGACCACCGATTGGTGAGAGCCAAAATTAATATAAACCCCAAATTGTAAAGAAAAGAATGGGTAAACAACAAAAAATCAAGAAGTTTTGACTTAAAATCTATTGAAAACAAGGATTATGAAGAAAAACGCAATCAAAAATTAGACTTAATAAATATATTTGCAGAAGAAGAAGACATAAATAAAATAAGCAAAAACCTAAGGGAAGTAATAATCTCAGTGGTATAGCTAGAGCTTTTGTTGTCCGGGGTGGTCCCTGAATTTGCCACCCCTCTCAATACGCACCAAAAATACTACAAAAATTCAAACCTACGTATAGGGAAATAAATTAAAACGCTATGTTTATTTTTGAAATCGGCACTTCAGAAGTAAAACTTTAATTTCAACGTTCTAAAATGTTATATTTCTTGCTTTTCTGTTAGCAAAATCATCGATGACATTGGCGAAGTCTATTTCATAGTAATGTAAGTAATTCTTAATAAATTTTACTTAGAAATACTCCTCTCACAACTAGCAACACTTACAGCAATTGTGAGGAAGCTTCGCAGTAGTAATACAATATTTGGAACTGAGTTCTCGAGACTGTATTTTAGAATTAACTGCAAAAGTTCAAAAAGGTTCAAAGTGCCGCCCGGGACAGACTGCCCCGCACCCCTCTAGCTACGCCACTGAATAATCTCAGCAGCCAACGAATTCAAAAGCAACAACAAAAAGACCATGAACTTTCAGAGGAAACCATACAACTACTGTACTAAAAAAGGGATGAAATATGAAACAAGACAAAAATCTAATTTCTAAAATAGAATAAGCAGAACTATGCAAAACAATAAGGAAAAAGATGAGAAATGAAATAAGATCTTATAACACTAAAAAAATAAAAGAAACATCTGAAAACAATAAAAATATGAAAATACTAAGAAAACATTTATCAGTTGGCAAAAGTCAAATAACTGCAATAAAAGATAAGAATGGAACTACAATAAGGAACCAAGAACAAATCTTAAGCAAGCTAGAAGCATTTGTTATGAACTTTACAGTGATCCTTCACAATAGATAAATCAAATATAAATAACTCTTCTCCATTGAATATAGAATTCATCCCTCCATTCACTTCAGATGAAATAAAACAAGCATTAAAACAAATGAAAAATGGAAACTGTCCGGGTGAAGACCAAATTCACATAAAATTAATTAAATGGGGAGGAAACAATATAACTCACCATGACATAAACTTACTAAATCTATGCCTGGAAGAGGGAAAGATACCAGAAAACTGGGAAAATGCTACTTTGATACTGTTATTTAAAAAGGGGGTCAAAGAACTATTGACCAATTACCGTATTTCCCCGAAAATAAGCCCTAGCATGATTTTTCAGGATACTCGTAAGATAAGCCCTACCCCAAAAATAAGCCCCAGTTAACATCAGCCAGATGGGCGCATTTAGTACGTCCATTGCAACACACAACGGACGTATTGAATTATAAAATAATAATATTAATATATAATTAAATATAAATAAATTATATTATTTACATTAATACTTAAAATAAATGATAATATAAATTATAATTAAGTATTTGTAAATACCTAAGGAGAAAAAGGAAGATTTGAAAAATCTTCGTTTAAAAAGGAAGACATTTAACCAGTGTATACTTCCAGTCATCACATATGGTTGTGAAACTTGGTCGCTAACAAAAGCACTGGCAACTAAACTAACAACAACTCAAAGAAAAATGGAGAGGTTGATGCTAGGCATCACATTAAAAGATAAGAAGCCAGACTGACATCACTGACATCATTCTTCAACATAAGCAACTAAAATGGAAATGGGCTGGACATGTATCCAGAAGAGAAGATGAGCAATGGACAACCATACTAACAAACTGGATTCCAAAAGAAGGGGAAACGAGGCCGAGGACGTCCTAAAAGAAGGTGGAGTGATGAACTGTCAAATTTCGTTGGGAAAAATTGGCCAACCATTGCTAAGAATAGAGAAAGGTCGAAAGAACTGGAGGCCTTCGTCCAGCAGTGGACAGAAAATAGCTGAAAAGAAGAAGATGAAATGAGAAGTGTGTCAAGGAGTGTGGTTAAAAGGGGTGATTTGAAATTTACACAGGGAGAAAATAAGGATGGATAGCGGGAGATTATTGAGGAGGGTGAAAGACAACAGTATGGAAGGAAGATTAGTTTGTGTGTTATCCAGGTATCATAATGATGAGTTGCACAGAGAGCAACAGAATAACATCTTCAACAGAATGTTATAGGAAATGTGTGAAGAGAAAGGAGTGCACTTCGTGAATGTGTGGGATGAATGGAACTGTATACGAGTGATGGAATGCATCTGAATGAGTCATCTGGAAAGATTACTGTTGGAAGGAAGTGTTATGAGTAATGCAAACAAGATATCAGTGGAAGTCAGATATGATGCAAATGAGCAGGAGAGTGGACCAGGTGAGACTGATGTGATTGTGATGAGAATGTGAGAACAGGAATGGCAAATTGGACAAATGGGGGGGGGGGGGGGTGAGTAGACTGGCTATAGACCAAGAAATGAATGGATAAGCTTATTTACGAATGCTAGGAGTATCATAAATAAAGGAGATGAAATTATTGCATTGGGTTTATTTGCTATAAATAGTTGGAATAAGTCAAGTATGGTTAGTTAAGATTGACATCTTGATAAGAATAGAAATGGAGGGATAAGGCGTTTTGCATGAAGATAGGAAATGGAGAGGAAGTGCTGCTGATCATAGCAGCAGAATTATGTCCACACAAGGTTAAGATACAAGGGGGACAGGGAAGTGACAGTGGTTTTGCAGCAATATGATGCAAAGTGGGGATTGATAGAATGAGATATTTGGTTGGGTTTTGCTACAGGCCAGAGAATGTGGAGAGTGGGGACAAAGAAATGTATAGGCAATTTGGTTTTGTGAGCAAGCGAAAGGTAATTGTTATGGGTGATTTCAATTACAGCAATAGTGATTGGAATGAAGAAATATTTTCAGGGAATAAGGAGAATGAATTTGAGTTATTAAGAGATGACAATCTTAGGCAATATGTAATGTACGAGTGCACTTTGTGAAATGTGTGGGAAATGGAACTGTGTAAGAGTGATGGAATGCATCTGAATGGTTCTGGGGTGAGTCATCTGGAACTGCCAGAAGGAAGTGTTATGAGTGATGCAAACAAGGTATCAGTGGAGGTCAGATATGATGTAAATGAGTAGGAAAGTGGACCAAGTGAGACTGAAAAAAGATGTTTATTAACTGGCTTGTATTACAGAATGCATATACAGAATAAAATTAATCATATGGTAGATACAAACAGAAGAGTGCAATAAATAAATAAAATGAAAGATGGATGCACATAAGGATTAAGAGTCTTAGATCTAATTATATCATCAGAGGATGTGATTGTGTGAGTTCACTCTCACAGTCATATCTGATGATTGAAGGGTCACTCTGGGATCCTCTGATTAGCCTCTAATGATGATGACGACGATGCTTGAAAGATTGCTCTCACCCAGTTGGTGAGAATGACCCATAAAGTGATCATCTGGGTTGTAGCCAGTCATATGAGAACTTCTATAAAGAAGGGACATATGTGGAACTACAGAGTTGGTGATTATGTAAATCTTAGGAGACAACTTGGAGCAATAGCATGGAAAAAGGAGTTGAGTATGAAGGTGACAAATGACCATGACTACTTGGGCATTGATCAAGAGCTTTTAACAGCAGCAATGTCTGAGTGGATTCCAAAAGTGAAAAGGCTAAATAAGGCAGGAGTAAAATATATTAATGAAGAGATTAAGCATAAAATCTGAATGAAGAAGGAACTGTGGAGGTAACACAAGATGAATATCAATAATAAAGTTGCATAAAGACAGCAAAACGTTCAGTACAAGAAGAAGTTGGCCAATCAGGCTAAGAAAAATTCTACTTAGTTCTTTTGATTCTTGTAGAAAGGCTTATACGCTGGTTAAACATGATTATTAAATACTTATGGAATTGGCAGCATATACTAGAAATATAAATTAAATCAAACTTTAATATATATTTCCAATATTTCGGAAACTTCACATTGCCATCTTCATGGGAACTTAAGATAAAGACATGTGCACGCAAGTAGTACACAACAGCAAAAGAGAAACGAAGTGAGGAAGCTACCGTTTTTCGAAAGTCCTGATGCCCCCCCCCCCCACACACCTGGCTATATTAGGTCCCTAGCAGCTGTAAATTGTCCTATTTTGGCCAAACAGGCAGGACAGCAAATATCAGAATCTCAGAACACAAGGACTACATACGCTTTCACCAATACAGCCACTCTGGACTAGCAGACTATGCTCTGGATACTAGTCACAGAATAAGGCGGAAGAAAGCCACAGTAATACACGCAGAAAGTTCAAATATGAAAGACAATTCATGGAATCAGCCTCAGCCCTTAGGAACATGCCAAACCTCAACAAATGTGGGTGCATGAGACTGCCCCAAATTTGGGAAACATACATCAGGAGAACTTCAGCCCCACAGGCCAAGAACACCTAATATAGCCCGGTAGGGGCACCATCAGGACTTTAGGAAAACGGTAGCTTCCTCACTTCGTTTCTCTTTTGCTGTTGTGTAGTACTTACGTGCATATGTCTTTATCTTAAGTTCCCATGAAGATGGCAAAGTCACGTTTTTCCGAAATATTGGAAAGTATATATTAAAGTTTGATTTAATTTATATTTCTAGTATATTCTGTCAATTCCTTAAGTATTTAATAATCAGTTCTTTTGATATGTGGCAAGTAAAAAAAAAGACTATTGAAGGATGATGCTAGTTGGTGATACTGGCAGATTGGTAAATGATGCAGTAGTTATAGATGAAGTATTCAATGAGCAGTTTATCAGTGTGTTTCATCCTTGTGAAGGCAGCATTGTGAAAAGGAAGGTGTAGAGGGTACAGCAGAGTAGGAACTGTTGGTGAATAAGAAGGAGGTATATGTGTAATTAACTGATGTTAATAAAGCAACAGGACTTGACAATATATGTCTTCTCCATGTGTCTTAAAGGAATACTATATGGAATTGATGCTCCTGTGGCATGCCTGCTTAACAAGGCATGTAACAGGGTGATTCCCAGAGGAATGGAAAGTGAGAAATATTGTTCCATTTCATAAAGGGATAATAAGACTGATGCTACAAATTATAGGTCAATCTGTGTGTCTGTGGTTGTTGTTAAGATGTCTGAGAAGTTAGGGAGGACTAGAATTCTGAAATGAATTGATAATAGCAGTATTCTTTATGATGGTCAGCACAAGTTTGTTACAGTTAGCAATCTGCTTATGTATTAGAACAAGGCAACAAATTCACTCAATAAAGAAGATGCACATACAGTAGTACATATTTATTTTTTAAAAGCCTTTGATAGACTTCCACTTGACAAGCTAGTAGCTAAATTGAAACAGATGGGATTACATAACAAATTAGTGGGTTTTTGAGATATTGTCAGCAAGTTGTGTATGGAGAAGTGGTATCTCAAAAGAGGAAGGTCACTAGTGGAGTGCCACAGGAATCTGTTTTTGGACCATTATTGTTTAATTTATATGTTAATGACATCAGGATCGATTTACAGTAACTAGAGATGTGCAGCTATTTGCTGATAATGCAATGTTGAGAAGAACTATTAGAAGTGGAGCAAATGTGATCTTGCACGAGGATCTGAATAGACTATGTGAGTAGTCAAATAAGTGAAGCTAACAGTTTAATGCTGCAAAATGAGAGGTCTTGGAATTTGGTAGGCAAGGTTCGGATGCAGAATATACAATGAATGGAGAAATTTTGAAGCAGGTGGAAGAGATCTGGGAGTGATGGTGGACAGTGACTTGAAATTCAGGGGTCATATTGCTACAAATGTAGGAACATCACAACGGATTATGGCAATAATGAGAAGGGCAATGACATGCAGAAGCAAAGAGATTATGGTTACCTTGTATAAGTCTTTGATCAAGCAACATATGGACTACTGTGGACAGATATAGTCACCTGGTTTTTAAGGGTGCATCGGAGAATCCAGAGAAGGTTTACTAAGTCAGTGTTAGGCCTATAGAATATCAGAGATTAAGGGAAAACAATTTGCAGAGCCTTGTGATTATAAGAATAAGAGATGATGTGATTGAAACATAAAAGTTGGTGAGTGTTGTTCCTAGATTCACATGGAGATATTTCATAGAGTAGAGGGAGGCAAGGATAGAAATAGAAGCCATTCCTGGAAGCTGTATAAGGGGGGGGGGGGGGGTCAAGCAAGTGAAAAGCAGATTATTTGCACTGAAAGTGCAATGAGTGCAGAAACTGAATGGGTTTAAGGTATGGTTTTGATGATTAGACATTTGACTGAGATATGTTAATACTTCACTGGATTTCAAACCAGCATCTTCAGGACCAGTTAGGGCACGGGTGTTCAACCCGTCGATCGTGATCGACCGGGGAGCGATTTTTGGTCGATCTCTTGTGTATTCCTCCTTACTTACAAATGTAATTAAGACTGAAAACATAATATTTTATTTATTATTATTTTGTATTATTTTTAATTCGCTTTAAGTGTATTGCTATTGTTTATTTATTTTTCGTTAAAAGTGTCAAATCAGTAATTTTCTTATAAGTCCGAGTAAATGAATTAATTTGGATCAGTGGATGTCAAACAGCGAGCCGAGTGAATACGATTATAAGCAAAGTGTAAAAACTCGATTGTAGCTTAAATATTAAATATTCCAAAGCACATTACATCGATTTTTTACTTAGGTTAAGTCCCATGTGAATATTGTAAAAAAATAAACTTTGTTTGTCTCGGTATAGTTTGTATTAGATGTTTTTGTAAATAACTCTTTTGAAGCTAACTGTGTATACTGCTTTAATAAGAATATGTTAAAGTGTTAAAAACAAAGGCAATGTTTTTGTCGTCGAAGCTGTACATGGCGGCATTAGAAAGACTGTTATTGAAACTTGTATGTATGAGAAAGGCTTGTAGGCTCTAAGTGTAAACATCTCCGAAGTCAGTCAGAAAGAGTTCAAACAACTTTCCGATGGCCGGCAACTTACAATCAAAA
Organism: Typopeltis vanoorti; assembly: GCF_054136105.1. NCBI lineage: Eukaryota > Metazoa > Arthropoda > Arachnida > Uropygi > Thelyphonidae > Typopeltis > Typopeltis vanoorti. Next base: position 58,731,566 of record NC_143555.1, on the reverse strand, counting down.
GAAAGTGGAGGAGAACAAACGGCGTGCCGAACTTGAAACTTAAGATGAAAGACTCATACCGATTCTCTGGGGGGGGGGGGTTGCCAAACTTCATGCGAGGTCTCAGAGGAGGCCTAATAAAAAGGGACTGAAGCAAACAGAAGGGGTCCCGGTTCCAGAATTGCTGTCACAGAGGAGGCCGCCTGGGCTAAAGTCGCCGTCAGAGAGACTGCCCGGATCCACGTTGCTTGAGAGAGGTTTCCCACTTCCAGAAAGGGGCTTCTCGGTTCGAGACGTCGCTAGAGAGAGAGACTACTTCTAGGCCGCAGACAAGGTTTCAAATTGCCAAAAGGAAGAGTTCCAATTGCCGGAGAAAAGTTTCCAGGCCAGGTTAATGTCAGACATTCACCAGTGTGTTGCGTTTTCATTACAATTTGATGAATCAAACGACTTCACTGATATTGCTCAGTTAATGGTATTTATTCGCATGGTATTTCAAGATTATTCAAGTAAAGAAGAACGTTTGAAAATTATACCATTATTGGGAAGGACTAGGGGAGAAGACATTTTTTCGGCATTTGATGAATTTCTAAAACAATACAAACTTCCGCTTTTTAAACTTGTGTCCATTACTACTGATGGTGCTCCTGCAATGATATGTAATAAATAAGGCTTCATTTCATTATGTAAAAACGATGACAAATATCCAGATTTTTTAACGTACCACTTATTATTCACCAACAAGTACTGTGAGTAAAAGATTAAACACAAAAGATATTTTGGATATTACATTTAAAATTGTAAATTCTGTTCGATGATGATAGGGAACTTCTGTTGTACAATAATGTTCGCTGGCTCAGCAGAAGTCAATTTTTAGAAAGATTTCTTGTATTAATTAACGATATACAAATTTTTCTTGATGAAAAAGGGAAATATTTACCCAAAATTGAGTGATAAAAGATAGTTGTTACACTTATCATTTTTAGTCGATTTCTGTACGAAATTAAGCAATTTAAATTTAGAGTTACAAGGTAGAGATAAAAATTTAATTGACATGTTAAGTTCAATAAAAACTTTCCAACAATACTTACTTTTATTAAAGAAAAATATAAATGACCGCGAATTTATTCGTGAAATAGAATTAGTTGAGGAAGAAATAAATTCAAGATTTAAAGATTTAAATAAAACTGAAATGATTGTATCTTTTTTCAATAATCCATTTCAAGAAAACTTGAACATCACAGAAATTTCAAATAAAATTAGTGGGCTGTTTGATATAAACCAAGCTGAAGTAGAACTTGAGATAATAAACATTCAGAATAGTTTACATTTAAAATCAATAAACAATGAAGTCATTTGGAAGTATGCACATGAAAAATTCCCAATATTAACTGATATTGCGCGAAAAATTCTGTCGTGTTTCGGATCGACATACTTGTCAGAATCCTCTTTTTCAAATATGACCATCATAAAAAATCAATTAAGAAACCAAATTACAAATGATCATTTGGATGATTGTCTGCGATTGGCCACTTCTTCATATCAAATTGACTATGAAAATATTGCGAGGTCCAAACAATGCCAAATTTCACATTTTTTTTTTTTTTTTTTTTTAATCAACCAGCATTTCCTGTAACTTGTGATTTCTAATCAATCTGTTGTTTTTTCTAACTTTGGTTTTCCAAAATAGAGAAATAAATATTTTATTCCAATATATTTGTTGTTGTTGTATTAAAATTGTTGTATTAAAATAATTAAAAGTGATAAATAAATTTTTAAATACACAAATAAAAGTTTTTAGTTGTGTAATTTTTTTAGTTGTTTATTTGTGCGTAATCAGATATCAGGTTGGGGGGGACGTGATCTATATAAGAGAGTAGATCGCCGAATAACCTTTTATAGAAAAGTAGCTCGCGTAGTAAAAAAAAAAGGTTGAACACCACTGTGTTAGCGTTTACCTGCAACAATGAGTAAGTGAAACAATTCAAATTTTAATGGCCAAAAGATATAAAGTCTGATACCCTCTAATGTTGTATACAAGTATTACAATAAACAACAAATTACACGATAACCACAGTAATTAACTTTAATTAAAGTACAGATATTTTGTTCTGAAAATAACAGTACCTCATCAGTGTGTAGAAACAAACAAATCAAAGAACAGGAATACAAGATACATATACAATCACTTTACCAATTAGAAACGGTTGTTGTGAGCTAGAAATTAATACATCAATAATTAAGATTAAAACTATTTTTAATGTTTACATAAAATGAGAATCTTCCAAATTTTGGGGGAGGGAGGGAGGGAGAGAGAGAATCGTTCTGATTCAGGCTTCGTAACTTTCTTTGAAAAGGTGTTTATAAAACTGCTTCTATGGAGACGACGAGTTTCATTCCACTGGATACTGTGTTTAGTGTGAATACTATGCTGTAGTTGACCAGACTTTTGAGGTCTCATGTATTCAAATATTGATGATCACTAATTATTTTTCCACAGAATGGCCTGATTGTCCAAAGTATATCAAATTACATTTGCAAAGAATCTGGTAAAACACCAACTAATGATAGAGTTTGTCTTTTGTAGATGATAGCAGATGAGAAATTTTGTTGATAGGAAAATATGTGGAAATAATGTGATATTTCTTCGACATTCTACCAATAGATTCAGAGATACCAGAAATATAAGGAATTGAAACCCTTATATTTCTGCTGAAAAATTGTTAAGTGTTAGAAACATATGAATCAATTATCTGCTGGATGTGATGAGGGTTGTAACCATTTAATTCTATTTAAGTTTGATAGTGAGAAGTTGTTGTAAGCTTGAGGGAGAAGAGCATACATTATGTACTCTATTAATTAAAGACTTGATAATACCAATTTTTTGAGAGGTGTGATGAGCAGACTTTTGATGAGTGTACGAGTATCTGAAGTAAAGGCAGGTTTTCGATAAATACTGGAGGCTGTGCAAGTAATAATGATGTTCAAGATTGGTAAACTGCTAGCATTTTCTTTTTTTTGTGTGTGTGTGTTGAATTGAATGCATGGATAGGCTATTGATCTGTTGTAGGAAAGTGGAAAGTTCATTTCAGAATGAGGCCAAACAGCAAAAACATCATTGACATAATTGCGAGTGGTTAGCGTATCTGCTCTTCAGCCAAAAGGCTGCAGGTTCGAATCCCGCCGTGGGCATGGATGTTTGTGATTGTCTGTGGAAATACCGGTGGACGGCGCTGGTGTAGTTTCGATCAGTTGGTGGAGGCACCTGTAGAGCAGGTGCCCTCCCTCGATGAGTCTATGGACTCCCTGGGGGTGTCTAATAATAGTAATCAGGGCCGGCGGAAGCAGCATGCAGAACATGCGGTGCATGCGGGCGCCGCTACGAAGGGGGCACCGCCGCCGGGGCACGGTTCATAAGTTCATTTTTAAGAAACAACAATGTTTATCATAATAAAAAAAAATTCTTAGAATGATCGATATTAAAATAAATAAGGCCGGATAAACCGAATAAAAATTAAAAAAAATTGTATATTGCCGACTGTTTACAATTTTGCAGTGAGAGCAGGCTAAATGCTTGCCTGCAGATGTTGTGTCTACTGCAGTCTATTTAAAGTGAAAGGTGAACAGTTTTTATGCGCAGAAACGCATTTTCGTACAAAACATTTGTTGCTAGTTAAGCAGTCATATGATACGCATCTCAGTAGGCTCCTGGCAGTGCGGACTATTATTTCTTGTGGGTAATTTCTAGCATGTTAGATCTTTGCGATTTCCAACCCCCCCTCTATCGCAGTGTGTTTAGTACTGTGGTCCGAGTAATTAATGATTTTGCGTTTTCACTTCCCTTATTAGAACTACTGATGCTGTAAGAATTAAAAGTCTGCCGTCTCCAACTGTAACAATTTAAACTTATAAAAAATTGTAATGCTATTCTAATACTAAAAATTGTGCACCGTAATACACTTGAAGGAAAAGAGGATTATGCACTTTTTTCTCCTGATCATATGAGAATCGAACTGAAAATTCAGGCTGTACAAATACAGCATTCTGGTTGTAACTTATGCCTCCATAGGTGTATTAAGTGTTCCCGAATGACGTCAAGTACTATGTTCATGAAAATATACAGAGCAGGTGGGAGAGGTGGCATTCGATTTTGATCAATACGCCTTTTACGAATAAAAGGTCTAGCATTTTTTATGCAAAGGGTTTTATTTTAAAGAATTTTGGAAGCTTACTGCACCAATTTCCGAAATTATAAGTGAGACGTCGAACTAAATGGCTTTTTTTTTTTTCCCCCTATATTAAATTCCCACCGAACAATTTTTGTCCATTGCATATTAGGAGTATCGGAAAGCGAGTTATTTGAGTAATTAAAAAAATATAATAATTATACCAGAAACTTACAAAATACCTTAAATGATATGATTACAGTAAAATAATTAATGGACAACCTAAATAAAATAAAAAATGGAAAATCAGCAGGAGAAGATGGGATAAACTCCGAACTGTATAAATTTGCTGGAAAAGAATTTCATCAAAGATTACTAAAATTTTTAAATAAAATATATACAAATGGACAAATACGAATAGAATGGAATACAAGCATAGTAATACCTATATTTAAAAAAAAAAGGATAAAACAAAACCTGCTGACTACAGAGGTATTAGTTTATCGAATGCATGCTACAAAATATATAGCAAAATACTTAATGAAAAACTAAAAATATACAGTGAAAAAATATTATTAGAATGTCAAAATGGATTTAGAAAAGGATGCTCTACAATGGATGCAGCTTTCTGTTTAAAACTACTTATAGAAATAAGAAGAAAATTTAATTTAGAAACTCATCTTTTGTTTATAGATTACGAAAAAGCATTTGATAAAGATATATATTGTTTGATATATTACAAAGAATAAATATACCTAATATTTTACTACATGCAATATTGAATATATACAAAGATAATGAAATAGAAATAAAAATAAATGAAAAGTTGTCTGAAAAACAATCTATAAACCAAGGAGTAAGACGGGGATGCCCTCTGTCTCCAACACTTTTCAATATTTACATTAATACAGTGAAACACCTTAAACAATCAAGGTATAGAAATTTCCCGGAATAACAAAATAAATACACTATTATTTGAAGATGATCAGGTAATAATATCAGATAAGGAAGACAATTTACAAAGAGCAACATATAATTTAAACATTGTAGTAGAACAGTTTGGAATGGAAATTTCCATAGATAAAACTAAAACAATGGCATTTTGTGGACAAACTCCAGTTAGAGGCAAAATAGTTATTAATAATAAAATAATAGAACAGATAAAAACTTTCAGTTATCTTGGATGTGAAATATCATATGAAGGAGAAAAAGAGATAAAATTAAAAACTTCAAACTTTTTTCAGATTATAGGCCTGATAATAGAAACACTCAACCCAAATATAGTACAAAAAGAAACACGCTTGAAAATATACAATGCTTTAGCAGTGTCCATATCATTATATGGCAGTGAAATTTGGGCAATAAACAAACAAGATAAACATAAAAACAAATGAAATGAGATTTATGAGAAGAACTGCAAAATACACATTATTAGATCAAAAAAGGAACGAAGACATTTTAAAAGAACTTAAAACAAAATCAATAGTAGAAAAACTAAACAATTATAAACAAAAATGGATTGAACATGTAAACCGAATGGCCAGTGCCCAACATCCTAAACAAATACTAAAATATAAGCTAATTGGAAAGAGAAGACAGGGTAGACCTCAAAAAAGGATATTGGGTGGATAATGAGACCGAAACAGACCAATATGGTCTATACCGGTAATTAGTGTTATGATGATGAGTTATTTGAGTAAGCCACCATTTTTAGGATTGGGTGTTCCGCGCTCAACCAACAGTGTGACAAAATAAAACAAAGTACACCCAACGATTTCCTAAATACTTAAATAACCCTTATCAATGATAATTTAAGCATTAATGATTATTACTGAAACATTAAAATTTATATGTTTATGAATTTTATTTAGCTTGGCCATCTCTTTTCCTGTTTCTATCAGAAAAAACTCTTTTCACATCCTTAAACGTAGCAATACAATAAACTTCTCTTATCTTGCTAACACATAGGTTGCTTGATTAACATAACATTTTTGTGTCATTACGGATCTTCAAAGTCTGCCATTGTGGATTTTGTATAAAATAAAGCAATTAATTTGTTCCAGGTGTGGGCTATGCTCACCTGCAAGCCATTTTTTGGAGTGTAACCCAATTCCGATAACGATATCTAGCATATTTTGCAAATATGCTTACACAGTGGGTTCTCTAAGGGCCCACGCTGTTGCATACAACAAAGATAAGGCAGCAATAAACCTGAAATTTTTCTTAAAATTTTAAGAAGCATGCAAAAATCTTGAATTTTGTAAGGCGGCACTTGGTAAGCGTTCAGAAATTATAGTTCGCCATCCCATTCTTTTATGTCTCACAGTGGGAGTCCCATAAAAAATTTATGGAGAAGAGATATAAAGCTTCGTGCACGTCTTTTCTGTTTCTTGAGAAGCGACATTAATGGAATTAAGCAGCAGTTGCCAACGGTATAAACCGGAACATTTGCATGTCTACTACCGCCACTTGTGTTTCACAGCAAAGGACTATGGGTAGTCTTACTAAAGCTTGCTGCTCTGAGCTACAGTTGAAGATTAATCGATAAACGCCTGCCTCGGTCTTGTATGGAGTTTAAGATATTACCATAGTTCCTACCACAGAGGCAACCTTCCCCAGCTTGCGTAATGTGCGCCTTTTCGAACATCTGTGGATTACTTGAACACAGTTTCTTTTGGAAAAGAAAGCGTGCTCCTTGTTGTAAACGGAGGCTAAAAACGCACACAGTAATAGTATTATGTAGAAGCACAATAAACGTGTGGGGTGTATGGGCATCGATAGTTTCCCGAACGAAAAAAAGTAGTAGAAAACGCATACTGGGAATGCATTGCTTCAGAAATGAAAAATGATCTACATTGATAAGAAAAATTAACCAACGAGGAATTAAAAAAAAAAAAAAAAATCAAAAGGAGAAATGAAGCTTAAGCATATGGTAATAACTATTCTCTTAAGGGTAATTTTGAAAATGATTTAGCACCCACGAACCAGTAAGGTTAAAAGAACGTTATACGAAAAACAAAATCATATGCAAATTTATACTTCGCATTTTTAATTTTTTGTTATTGACATCTCCTGGGACACAGATCGTATTCTTACGTCCGGAACTCACAGCTTGAATTTGGAGCTCGACTTTTTTAAAATAACTAGGTCTACTTTCATCGATCAAAATAAACTTCTCCATTTCATTTTTAATTCCTATTTTTAAACATTTTAAGTTTCACTTAAAAAAATCCGAAAGAAAAGAACGAGAGTACACAATTTAAGCATGCTTTGGAGTTTTAAAATTTAAGGATCTATAAAATTATTTAAAATTTGAAAAGTGCAACGGTGATTTCAGTTTTACAGAGAAGAAACGCAAAACCTTAAGATCTTTTTAAGTCCTATGAATCGTTTCAAAATAACGTAAAGCTGAAAAGAAAATCTTGAAGTGCAATTTGGACAAATACTAAAATGTAAACGGAATCTCATTACTTCTTAAACATTCAAGTGTGAACATTATTACATGTAACTGTTACAGTTATTATAAAAATGAGAATGAATTTATATGGAAACTGAAAACCAGAAATTTTCGTGTTTAAAAGTTTGTGAAGTGACGTGAAAAAGGGTGAGAGGTAATGAATTTTGAACCGATTTCATATAGGATGAAATAAATAAAATAAAAAAAAAAGTGGGACGGTATTCAAGAAACTTTTGCCCAGAAACTATCCTTAAAATTTTCAGATTACGTATGCTCATTCAGGGAAAACTCCAACGCAGTGCAGAAGAAACAAACGCAAGGTGGTGAGAAGACATCAATGTCAATACGTGAAGATATGTCCTTGCTTATACGCGACTAAAATGGGGTAAAATAGTTTCATTGCATAAAGGGGTTTCCAAAATAATAGCAGCAAACTACAGTTCCCGTTAGTGGCGCAGGATTAATGTTCATAGTACTGGAAAAGTTGGTTAAATATAGAATTCAGTATTGCGTGGAAAGGAATAAGATACTCCATGGTGGAGAGTACGGCTTTATAAAAGGTAGATTCCTGCCTTAGTAATTTACATTTTATAATAATGACACCGGAATTAGATAAAAGAAATGGTTACGCCATGGTACTGCTGGACTTTGCAACGTGACAGAATACTGCATGGAAATTATTGCATAAACTGGAGCATATGGGAATGAATATGAAGCTGGTAGCATGGCTAACTAATACACACACTAAAGAGTGGTATATTGTGGAGTGCAATCTAGGAGAATGAAGGTGACTAGTGGAGTACTGCAGGATTCTGTACTAGGGCCACTAATTTGTATATTAATGATATAGGGAATGTTTGGGGGCGGGGGGGGTTATATTCAATTGTTTGTTGATGATGCACAAATGGGGAAGATAATAATTATAACGGCGATGTAGATATCCTGCAGGATGATTTAAATAAATTGGCAATGTGGGCAAGGGATAATAGTCGTCAATTTAATGTACCAAAATACAAGGTTATGCACTTTTTGTTGAAAAGATTACAGAAAGGCCGTAGTTCACCCACACCAGCTTTCATACCTTCCCATTTACACTAAATGCAATCAACTACTTCAAATAGTCAGACTGTTTTACTTACTCACTGCTTTCTGAGAGTAAAAGGCTAGTTCTCACCCATTTCTTAACCACACACAAATTTATCCGGGATATTGTTCAATACACATTGAATAATAATGATAAAAGGCCTAATCCCTGGGTTTCACCACCAGTCACCTTAAATCTGATACATTCATATCCACCATATACCACTTTCTGGTACTTATCCGTCCGCTAGTCGCTTATCCTAGTCAATAGTTTATATTCCAATCGCATATTCTCCAGTTTTTACAACACCCTTTAGTGTAGGAGTAGGATACCACACAAAAGGATGTTATAAAAGTAGCGTAGTGTATCCATTCCCTCTATCCAACTCGGCTGTAACTTTATTAAAATATATGAGCAAATTACTAAAAACATGACCTCCCTTTAGGAAACCAATGATGTCCTTTGCAAAGTATAACTTGCCCGTGAGTCCATTTCTGTATGTGAGTTTCTCCCAACTTCTCTAGAATCTTCACCATCACCTCACAGATGTAGATAACTCGGCAGATAGACATCGCTTTCTGCATCATCCTTGTACAAAACAACTCTCATCTTTTCATTCCTGTGGGATCTTTCTGGTGCTGAGTCTCAAGTTATACAAATATATCAATAAGCAAGTCTTTCTGCTGAACATTCCTTTAGCACGCGTGCTGGTATCCCATCTGGTCCTATTGTTGGTGCATATGAACGAAGTTCAAGTGCTGGTGCATAACCTGGATATCAATTTTCATTCTTATGCACCTCTATCTTTTCATCCGGTGCAGTGTTAGATTTGCGCACCATGTTATTACATGCACCTCGTTGATAGATCTCAGCGAAGTGCGCACTTATTTGAACAATCTTATCTACCTCTGACACAAACCCGTCTGCATTCAATGAACTTATTCTCCTACATTTCTTTTTTTATACTCTGATTTAGCTTTCCGTACAATACTCGTAATTTTTTCTGACTTACTCATTATATATTTCATACCTTCTCTCCCACTTATTCTCACAATATTCCTTCCACATCATTCTCATCTTGTGGATCTCTTGCTTAATAAGGTTGCACATTAATTTCACTCCCATCCTATTTGTTCTTCGAACTCTAAGGACACTCATTCAGATACTACCCTTAAGTGCCTTTTTCAAATCTGACAGTGCAGTACTGGTATCCTACCCACTCCCCTCCTCAGTAACTGATACCAGCGGACTAACGATAGTATTCTCCTTCCTGAGTTTGTCATAATTTCCAGCTCTGCAGTTTGGCATGTAACCTTTCCTACTGGAACACCCATATGGTTAGCTACTTCGCAGAAAAGTGCAGCACGATCACCATCTACTGGAAAAAACAATCACATCGTTTAACTGAGACCCCTTCTGACGCTATGATCAAATCTGACACTCTTTCTCCTCGAGTTCCTTCATTCACATGCTGCTTGAGAAAACTGTCTCGCAACAGATCAATAAATGCAACTTCATTCTTATCGTGAGATTTTTCTTCTACCAAACCAAAGTTCGAATAATTTAAGTTGCCATTATGATTACTCGCTTAATAACCATGAAGGTAATTTGGCCATACAATTTCATTGTCCTCAGCTGCTGGACCTCCAAATCTGTAGCAACGCCCGGCCATATTATTTCATTCTGTTAGCCTTGATTTTACACCAGATAGCCTCACACTCACCGCTACATAGGATATTACTACTATTGCTTCCATGAGTTTCTACTCTAACTAGACACACACACATCATCTGATATAATGTATTTAGTAATAGTATTTTAGTTTTTGTAATTTACTCGTAATTATTACATTTTGTGGCGCAATCCCCACTTTATTTGGGGACCACGGAGCAGTGTCACGGGGTCAAGATGTCGTATTATGTCAACCTCGTGGTCTTTTATTATTATGTGACACCTCCAAGGAGAGTGCGCCAACAGCATCGAACGATTGAACTCCTTCCAACTACTAACCGCGCTCAAACCTGCTTAACTTTTTTTGCGAGCCATTAGTAGCAGAGGCTCTACCAATCGACCAACCTTTGCTGGCTTGAGATAACTACATTAAACAAAGTTATATCAGCTTTAATGCAGTAAACTGCGTTTCTCCAAGACGGAGGGGGAGCGGGTGCCAACCCTTTATGAGATCAACTAAATGTAACTTATTTATTTTTTTTTTAGAAAGGATTCGAAATCCAGCCAAAAAAAGCATCGCCATTTTCAAAATGTATAGCTTAAAGGCAAATGCCTCATCCATGCAAATGAGCTACTGGCCGTCTATTGTACTACAGTTTTCGATTCCACTCCCTCCATCAAACACAATACCCTCTCGAAACCTAACCACAATCATAATTTTGCCGTAATATTTGGACAGATGCTTTAGTTTCCTCTTAGCAGTTAGTAAGGGCTAATATCGGTGCCGCAACCGGACTTTTTATGGTCATTCGCTGTTCATGTAAAGTTTCCACGCCTTCAACCATTATAATCATTTGCGTAATAAGCTCGGAAGTAACAAGATGGAAAAACACGTGAACTATTTAAACACAATGATAATACAAACTTGATATTTTACGCACCTATGTTGTGTTGAGCCATGAAGAAAAAGAAAGAGAAAAAAAAAATTGAATGAAATAACAGTAATTTTCATGAAAACGAAAATTAACTAGAAATATGAAAGAATTTTTCAAGTTCACTTAGTTTCAGAGACTGCATAAAACAATGATTTCCAGTTCCATTTTTCTAAAAATCAAATATATGATTTCGAGACTACGCGTCGAATTTATTGACTAGGGATTATGTTAAAATATTCAGTGATATAAATACAACTTCTTAATTGTCGGACCCAAGCGGACAGTAATAAAATCTGTTCGAGTCACCTTGACTGCTCAAGTGTTGTTGTGGGCAAGAGCCACGGTGGTCATGAGAATCAATGATATAAAAAAAAAAAAATGATAAAATTATAAAACAAGGACATCCTATGTATAATCCAAGAGCATGAGCTCATCCGGGTTACAAGAAATATAACAATTACACAGAGTAATTATAATAGTACACAAAAATATTGACAATATACATTACACATATGTACACGTGGAATAAGAACAATAAAGTTCAGTAATTACTTCAATATCTTGTATTGGTTATTTTCTCTTGGTATAAATTGGTTAATTACTTTTCATACAATTATTCTAAAAAGTTTTCAATATTCTTATAAAAAATTAGATACTGTCTAATCAGTACCTAATTTTTGTATGTGTCCATGTCGTTTTCCTTTGGTATTAAGAGCGGTAAGACATTGAAGATTTTTTGGCGCGAAATAGATATAGGTGTTTGTGTATTATTTCTTTTTGGGCTTTAATGATAAAATATTTTAAGCTCGCTTTTCTGCAGAAGTACAATAATTATCTTTTCTAATAGTTGCGTACTGGTTATCAGTCTTTAGGAAAAGTAGCCTGTAAACATATAGTTGTCTAAATTGAAGAATATTTAATGAGGTATATTTAGGGCTAGTCCGAGAGTATCTGATGCCCCTAGGGAAAGAAAATTTAGGCGCTCGTATACATTGTCTCTATATATTTTTCCCCGAAATATGTAGCAAAATCTGGTGCCCGGAAGCTTAGCGCCCCTAGGCGATTGCCTAGGTTCACCTAATGATAAAATCGACCCTGGGTATATTTAACGTAGAGCCTCCGTAGCTCAGTCGGTATAGCAAAGATCTGTTACAATAACGCAATGTATATTAAAGGTAAAAAATTAATGCCTGCATATTCCAATGCAGATGTAAATAGGTAACCCACCAGCTGAATAGCTGTGGGAATAGAAATGAATGATGTAAAGAGTAAAAATAACATGCAAATACAAAAAAAAAAAAAAAGTAGAAATATAGAACTAATGTAACTGGTTAGTAACATATATGAAAATAGATATATCTAAAATATTATGTGTAAAAAATAAGGAGAAAAAAATGTACTTGCAAACTGATACTGTCAACATATTAGAATAATATGTAAACAACAACAACCATGCTATGTAAATATTGTACATAGATTGTAAATATTTGTATATAGTTCCGAATGTACATAGCATGTTGATTATATAAATAAAGCTCAGTCGGTATAGACGAGAAGCCCTTTGGGCGGAAAGACCTGGCTTCGATTCCCATCAGTGACATAGGGAACTTTTATCTGGTCACCTTTCGGCTAACTGATGGGATAGTTGGCCGATCTCATACGGAAGTAGGGTTTTTTTTTTTTTTTTTTTACACGGAAACTCGGGTTTTTCGTCCCCCAGAACAGGCAAACCAGCCCCGTGAACACACGCATTGACAAATAGGACAGCCCAGGAATAAGGAGTAACCAACCTATTCCGTAGGATTTCGGTTCCGAATGCCCACACGGTGAAATGAGTAGGTCTACGAGTGAGCGTAAATTAGGATAAGATATTTAGCGTTTTCTGTAGTGTCTCTATTGATTAAAATGCGTATTAATTTATTTTGTAAAGAGATTAATGGTGCCAGTGTGGTGTGATATGTTCCTCCCCAGCTTGGTATACCGTATTGCGAAATATAATGTTCTTAACATTGTCTAAGTTAAGAATCGCTTTAAGAAGACTCGATATAGCGTAAATCTTATTCTGTTGCATACTTTTGTAATATGTGGTTTCCAGCTTAAGTTGCTGTCTATTTTTAATCCTAAGTAGGTTATAGTATTCACGTTTTGTATCTCCATACAGTTACAATTTTGGTTACTTTTACAATTCCAGTGATGCAGGAATATATGGATAGCAAAACTGGTTTATGGAGTTTTTGGTATTTTTGAGTTTAAAAATTATAAATTTTGTTTTTCCAGCATTGAGAGTGAGTTTTGTTTGTTCACATGAAACAAATTTGTCACTATTTGCAAATCTGTGTTGACCATCTTTTGCATTTCATTTACAGAATCTGCAGTGAATATCAATGCGGTATCATCTGCAATGGTGTTTACTTTATTTGATGACTGTAGGTCACAGAAGTCGCTGATGTAAATTATAAATAGTACTGCCCAAGCACAGAACCTTGAGGAATATCAGATTTTACCTGAACGAAACTGATATAACTTTTGTTGATTTTTACTGCTTGTGATTTTAGACGTTAAATAACTCTTAAACCAGTCATATGCACAGCCTCTAATTCCTATATTCTCCAGTTTTGTTAAATAAAATATCGCGGGATACTGTGTCAAAAGCTTTCTGGAGGTCTAGAAAGACTGCTAAAAATTAGTTTGTGATGAATAAATCAAGTTTGTGAAGTTCAGCTGCGCAAGCTCAGTTTTTAGTTTCTGTCTAAATGGACTGGTTCTTAGAGTAGAAGTGTTTTGTTTGTTTTTTTTCCTAAAAAAGTTACTAATTTGTTTTTTTACTACTTTCTCCAATATTTTGGAGAAAATCGGAGTAAGGAGATTGGCCTGTAGTTTTTAAGATAATATTTACATCATTTTTTATACAGTATACTGGTATTACCACAGTTTTCTGTTGGAAACACGCCAGTCATCAGCGATAGATTGAAGATAGTCATCCAAGGAGCTATCATAATGGCACTCCCGCACAATACTGACATTAATACTATTGTAGCCCGGAGCAGATGAATTTTTAAGTTTCATTATAATATTTTTGATTTCATTCTCCCAAGTAGGAAAAAGGTACATTGGGCTCTCATTTCTTTCAAGTCCGCAATTTACGGATGATGTATTAGGATTATTTACAAGTTTTTCATTGGCGGTTACGAAGTAATTATTAAATCTGTCTGCTAACGTTCTTTCACTGTTTAAATCTACATGATTGCTGTCCTCTTCACGAAGTCTTGGAAGTGTTGGTTCTCGGATATTTTTGCCCAGTATATTGTTTACGAATTTCCACCATTGTTTTTTTGGAACTACCTTCACATTTCAAAAATTCATTATGGTAATACTCGCTTTTTTCCTTCTTTCAATTTTTGGCTTACTTGTTTCATAAAATATATGAAGCTATTCTCATAGTATTCATTGTGAGGGTATATTTCGTGTTTTTTAGACATCGTATCTCTGATTTTATCTCATCTCATATACATCTTATCTCAAATTTTATAATACAGAAAAAGAGAGAGAGAGAGAGAGATTCATTTGAGTTAATGTGAAGAGCTGCGCTGAAAACACTTCACCTAACTGTGTTGGATCGATCGATAAAATTTGCATATACCCCCCCCCTCCAACGATGTTTCATTAGCAAGCAGAAGTAGGTGCGAGTTGTTTATGTCCATTAAGTTTCCATTCTGTCCATTTATGTACATTAAGTTTCATAACTGATTCCTTAACGCTTTCATCTGAAAATATCCGGTTAAGTTCTGTCTTATTCCCTCACCATATGTCTATGATCACTGAAGACAAGCGTCCCTTGTTATAAGACAAAATGCGCTTCTCAACAAGAGATATTGTCTGACAAAACTACTTAAGATTCGACTTCACGAAGTACTTGCCGGTCTGCAGAAGACCGTTTTAATTTAATGAAAAACTAAATTTTGATTCATTTGCGATTTTTAATACAGAAATTTAATTGGTGGGGAGCGGTAGAGAAATACCCAAGATGTCAAATGATTTGAAATTTGTACGTGCATTTATCCAAGATGAAGTTACCTTTGTCTGCTCCATGCATGTTCTCATAGTACCGAACTGACAAGTCCTGTGCATTTGAACTGGAAAATTATTGAATGATGAAAGTTACTGAACTAATGAATTTCCATCCACCCGAACTATTTTCTCAGAGGAATATAGAATGCCTTAGAGTGGCTCAGACCTACAAGATATTCATTGTTAAGCTAACAGTTAAGGGTTAATAACTTAAGTTATTAACTTAACTAATAATTAGCTTAGGTAGTAGGTGATTTTCATTGCCCGGGGTGTACCCACCATCCTGCTTACTGGAAGTCTATAGTGTCTTAAAGTTTCAAGTTCAGTTTCTACAACAGAGTTGCCGGATTATCCAACCTTCCAGTGTGTGTGTGTGTGTGTGTGTGAGTGTGAGAAGGGAGGGTTGCCAAAAGATAACATACTTTATATTAGCATGTTAGGATTACTGGCAGTTGAACTTTACTGCATAATGTGTGTATAAGCGCCAAATATCCAATCCGATAAAAAATAAAAAGGATTTCACCGATCCATTGTAGCTACAAATTATGGACAGCATTTACGGTGCGTTCTTCAGGTTAAAAGCTAGGAAAATAGTAACTACATGGAGAAAGGAAATAACGTACTCCGATACCACCAATGCTGTTCAACTAACAATGAAAAAAAAAAAAAATGGAGTAGACATACATTATTTAAAAAAGAGTGGTCTGTTAGGATAATAACTTCAATGACTTCAAAATCAGTTAGTTATTAAAAGAACAAATTGCGAGGAGTGCAAGACCAGTGGAATGTCCCCTGTATTATTTTCTTTTCAGTCGTACCCTTGCTGGAGTCGTGCATATCTTCCTTATTTTCTCAAATCGATATGCAAGTATTGGTGACGTCACCTTCGTGGAGCCACTATCGTGAATGCCGTGCGTAATACTTAGCTTATTTCCCCCCCCCCTTTCCGTGGGGCAATTCACAGAACTGTTTTAATTATTAATCCAAAGGTAAAGTAAAATATGTTAATTTTGTTCACTTTTGAATAACGGGGATCTTTAAAATATTTCTGACGTATGTTACAAACATTTACTTTGATGGCATTACAACTTAAAAGCGTTAAAAAGAAAAGAAAAAAAAGAAGTGAATTGGTTCATTACAGAATTCCATTTATGATATACATCTCACTCGCAGCTATTACCCATAAGAATCCAAAATCCAAAGAGCTTAAAATAGTCTTAAAATAGCAATAACAGTGCAGTAATCTGCATTTCAATGATCCATAGCTATATCCTCATTTCCATTTTTTAAGGTTGACTGCTTCTCTCATAAAGTAAATACATTACTGAAATTTCGAACTAAATTAATTTTATTAGCGAACAATGCAGCTATTTTATTCTGATCCCAAACACCATGATGTTCAACTACGCTAAGCATGTCATGTAGTAACCTCCTAAAATACAAACTCTTAACGGCTATTACTGTATTGGTACAACTGTTACTTTTTAAGTGCCTACGAATAACCAAAGTCAGCAGAACTACCTAAATTTTGTTAAAATGCTATTCACGCAAAACTTTGTAGCCATTTGAACTTAACGAAACTTTCCCAATAGACAGTTCTCTACAGCGAGCAGAATTATCTATTGGAATTTGGGAAATGGAACCATTAGCACTGCTGGTTCCATTTGCTAAAATAGTAAAACTTCGGAAACTTTTTCCGGATGTTATCACTTAACGTCTGCTTCTTAAATGTGAGTAGTGAAAAATTACGGTCAACAAATCTTGTTAACTTTTTTTTTCCTTCTTCGAAACCGTGCAAATTCCCTTGTTAAGCAATACCCCTATGTGTCTTTTCATCCCTTTTCATAAATCACACTGCACTGACTTTTTATTGTTGTTCGCTTAAATTGAAAGCAAATATCCAAACAAAATCGTTTATTTTCTTTGAGTTTTATTATCAAATTTTCAATTAACGCCGATTCAAAAAGTATCTTTCTCAAAAAAAAAATGCTTCATATCAAAATTCTTGCAAATACTATTGGTGAGAAGTCGCTTTGTCAGTATTTTAACTGCATATCTCAAATCAATACCTTCATATAAAACTACGAAACCATTGTAAATTGTTTATCCTCTTGATTACATACTTTAATCTTGTCAAAATAATAACTGCATTTTCAATAATAACACTATTCTGAAATTGTGACATAAGATAAAATAATCTCTTGCACATTCTTAAACGGTACACAAGCAACAGATTAATATTGAAGTAAGCACAGTACCGCGTAAAAAGTGCAAATTTTCTTCAGCTCAAACAAATTAACAAAGTTGAAAAACACTACATTGATATCCTTAGCCTATCTTACCATTTATTTCAGCAAATAGGTTCTTTTAAATCCAGTTATACAATGAAACAATACACACACACACAAAATAAAAAAAATGGACGAAATTCATAAATTACACACCACGCACTATTGCAAAAGTTCGTCTGCTCTAACAGTACTGACACCTATCAGAATATGAAACTACTAAAGTTGCGCGTATATACTTTAAAAATTAATACGGTAAAATAAAATCAGAAATCACATTAACACATCGCGTTTTAAAATATTAAGGTAAATAATATATAAAACTTAATATTTTAAAACGCGATGTGTTATTTCGTTTTCTGATTTTATTTTACGATAATCACGCTACACTGACTTTTTTTAAAACATTTTTTTATTGTTATTAGGCCAAATTTAAGGCAAATACCCAAACAAAATTCGGTTTTCGGATACACACACTCACACACCAATAGTTGTTTGGACACCTTTCAGAATATTCCAGATTTGTTAATGACATAAAAACCGGTGTACAGATAGTAAGAAGCAGTATTTCATCGTAGCAGTTGAATACAGGTAGTATGGCAACATGACGTGAACTCAGTGTCTTCGAGAAAGACCGGTGTCATCATGGGCTGTAACA
Source organism: Typopeltis vanoorti (assembly GCF_054136105.1). Classification (NCBI taxonomy): domain Eukaryota; kingdom Metazoa; phylum Arthropoda; class Arachnida; order Uropygi; family Thelyphonidae; genus Typopeltis; species Typopeltis vanoorti. The sequence goes on along the minus strand of NC_143555.1, from coordinate 58,713,260 downwards.
TTGATGGCATGTCCACACATGCCATTGCCGCTCAACTGGAGCATCCAAAATTAACGGTTGGCGATGTGATCAATAAATTGAGACGTTCCGGCATCACTAGTGCAGGAAAACATCCCAGGGTGACCGCCGAAAATTACTGACAGGAACAGGAGGATGTTAAAACGGGTGGCGCGCAAAAACCGGCACAGCGCATCCGTGATGAGTCCCAGAGTACCAGTAACACCGTGGTGAGCACTAATACTGTACAAAAAGAATTCCATTTATTGGGTTTTCACGGAAGAGCAGCGGCACACAAGCCGAACATCCCAACAACGAATAAGGCGGGCCTAGTGCAAAGAGCGTGTGAACTGGACAATTGAGCAGTGGAAAACGGTCCACTGCAGCGATGAATCAAAGTTCACCTGTTTTTAGTTCTGATGACAGGGTATGGAGGCAGCCTGGTGAACGCTTGTTACCACAGTGTGTTGTACCCACAGTAAAGTCTGGTGGTGGAGGAGTAGTGGTGTGGGGTACATTCAGCTAGTTTGGAGGGGGACCACTGATCGTTGTCCGTGGTTCGATGAAGGCAGCTCAGTATCTTGATATTCTGGATAATCAGGTGCTGCCTATACTGTGAAGTTTTTATTGAACGGACCCGTGTTCCTATCAAGACAACAATGCCCCATGCCACAAAGCTGCAGCTGTTATGGAATGGTGTGAAGAGATGGGTGTTAAACTACTGCCCTGGCCTGCGCGGCACCATCGAAAACCTGTGGGATGAATTGGAACGGCGACTGATGTCCAGTGCAGCACGTCCTCGATCTGTCATTGAACTCAGTGCCTTTGATGGAGAAATGAAGACAAATGACAAATTCCCCTGATGTCTGTTGGACATTGGTGGAAAACCTCCCCTCAAAGGAAGGATATATCCGATATTAGGGTTAGCCTGCTGGTATCAATTATAAATTGCTAAACTGTCCGGACAATTATTGGTAGATAGTGTATACATAAATCACACTGCACTGACGTTTTCAGTTGTCGGTCCAAATTTAATGCAAATATTTAAACAAAATTCGGTTTTCGGACAAATGATGTGAATACCTGGGAAATAAGCGATAATCCTTATTAATAAAAACATATTAAAGGAAGCTATATTAAAGACAAAATGTGTGGGGGGCACCATTTGCCTTTAATATAGCTGCCAACCATCTTGGAATAGATTCATACAACGTTTTAAGTCTCCAGTGGAATGTTGTACCATTCATTGATCAAAATATCTGCGAATTGCTTGAGAGATGTTGGGGGAGGGAATCTGCATCTCACTCGGCTCTACAAAATTTCCCACAGTGGTTTGATGATATTCAAGTGAGGTGATTGATCTGGCCAGGACAGATATTGAAGTTCTTCTCGGTACTCCTCAAACCAAGAATGAACTGTTCTGGCTGTATGTATGGGCGCATTATCATCTTTAAAAATGGTATCACTGTTGGAAAACAACACTTCGATTATAGGATGCATCTTATCAGCCAGAATGTCCACATACACGCTGGCAGTAACTCGATCATTTAGGATTATGATGGGGCATAGCTGAAAGAAAGTAGACAGCACGAAAACCATCTCATCCGGCTTCATTGTAGTTTCAAAAGGCACTAGATAAAAATGCCTGCGGGGAGATGAACTATTTATTACATATATGAATATTATCCATGAATAATATTAATAAATTGTTGCTTCTAGTTTTCTAATGCTGATAGCAGGATGGGAGAACGAGGAGATAGGAACAGAAGCAGGAATCAGTGGATTCATCTAACCAGATAATACTTCAAGTAGCAGGTGGCTGTTGACGTAGTGTGTGTGTGGGTGGGTGGGAGATTCTTATATAAGTACATATCCCTTAGATATTTACCAGTAGTGCAATATCTGAATAAGCAATGTGGAGGAACTAGTCATTCCTTCATGTTACTGAGATATCTATCTCTCTGATAACGATTGCATCCAGAAGAATAATGTACCATGTCATAATGAAGAAACTGTTTCCGAGAATGGTTCCAGCAGTATGGAGAATGACTTTAGCACAGGTCAGTTCCACTGACTGACTGATTAAATAGTTGCTGGATTTATGGCTGAAGGCAGAAGGAACTAAGGGTATGAGGTCAATATATCATGTCTGTAAAATGCATGTTCTGACCGGTTTGCCTGTTATGTGGGCTGATGGAGCATCTATGGAATAAAGTGTTCGTGACAGTGATTTGCATATCCAAATTCATATATAGTCGAATGTTCATGGACCAGCATCCATGAATAATGCGTTCGAAACTCCGTGTCCATTGTCACTTAATATTTTTCGAGTTGCCAGGTAAGAACTGAGAACTGCGTTTCCAGTTCTTGCATTTAGTTCAAAGAACTGGGTGATGACGGAAATTTACGTGAATCTGCTTATAATTATCTACTGGGAACGTGACATAGCCTAGATATAGTGGAAAGGACGCTAAAGATGAAAATAGTTAAGATTGTTGGAGGAGTGGACCGGATCATAAGCAACTCAGGGGGAGGTGTTATTTGGTGAGATCACAATTCATACCAAAGTGTTTTGGTATCTCCACCTAAATGAATTAACAATATAATTGTGATATTTTGTCCTTTCTTCTTTGGAATATATCTGTTCATGAAAATCAATTGCACCGTGCGATACATGAAATAAAAAGGATTTTTAAAAAAATTTCCGGAAGTTTAAATGTAAATATTTATTGACAAAATAATAATAATAAGATGCAGTACTAAGAAATAACCCAAATGACAGTGGGGAGTGAAAAGTTTTATATTTATAGGGAACGTGTTCATGAATTCCATGTGCAGTTCGATATCGATCCATCCATGTAAGAACACCCCAGTATTCTGGGGTGTTCTTACACGTTTCTTAACACTATCAGTTTGTCAATTACTGCATGTGTTTCGAAAAATTTAGAAGAGTGTGAGTATTACTATTGGGAAAAAATGCAAACAGCAGAAACATCGTAAAAGAGTGGAGTGAATTAGTGAGAGAGAGAGAGAGAGAGAGAGAGAGAGAGATTTACTGAAGGTAGGGGGGGATGTGAGCTCTTTTTTTGCGAGAGATTAGACAGGACTGAGTTTTGGTGGCATTGAAGTTTACAAAGTTGTCCTTGCCCCATGGGATACAGCTAGGAGATCTGAGTTTGGGTCACTGCTCGTAGTAGATCTTGAGGATTCTAATACCCGAGTACTAAAAGGTTTGTCGAATGAAAAGGAGGAATGGAGTGTACTGTCATCAGAAAAACTGTGGATAGTATTGGAAGTCTGAGAGAGCAGGTCAGCAAGAGGAAGAGAGTGGGTAAAAGAATAGAACTCTGGATACTCCTGCGTTGGTGGAGAAATCTGAGGAGAGTAAGCCATCCACCATGACACGTAGTGAGTGAGAAAGTTGGCGATCCAGTTGCAGAGTGAGGAAGGCAGACCATAGGATGGCAGTTTAAGTAGGCCCCTGCGTCAAACCCGATCAAATGTCTAATTAATGGATTCCTTATAAGCTGGACACATGGAAGTTTTCACTCAATTTCTTTGCAAATCGTGATCTCGGCAATGTCTTCCACATACTGCTACCTGGATTCCATCCAGACGCACTTGGCCGACTGGTGGCAACAAAATTATTAGCTGATTTCCATGGTTGAATATGAACTAATTTCCAGGCTGCAGGAAAGATACCAGTAGAATAGGGAAAACATTTTAAAAAATTAAACAAAAATAAATAAATAAAAAAGCGTCATAGCCCACGAGTCAACTTGGGAACAAAAATCGTCAGCTAGTTTGAAGTATATCATATAAATGCCATTATGACTAAGAAACCGTTTAGTATCCAGTTAGGAGAACATCTCCTTATGTTATCCTTAGGGCTAGGTCCGTGAGATTATCCAGTGGCCGATATACGAAATAACTGTTTTAAAATGGTGCCCTCGTAAAGAAGAACGTTGGGTCTCTCCGTACCGACAATTCTGAGAACATATTATATTACATGATGGAAGAAACGGATAAAATTAAACCGGAACTTGCTCCAAAATTTAAAAATAGTTTTTTGGCCCACTTCAAGTTTCCATATGCAATGTGGTAGTACTAAACTGAGCGATGAAACTCAACTGCCTACCATCTGGTCAGGGCAATTGTAACTAAGCCACGAAGGCAATAGCAATTTTTAAGGCAGCAGAAACCAGCACAATTGTATCTCAATAATAAAAAAAACGGTTTTTTGTTGTTTTTAATTTCATATATCTCCTTGAATTTAGGGGCAGAATATACCTAACAGCAGTTCTACACCTAGTGGTGTATAGTACTACATAGGATTTGTTACGTTTTTCCTCCGAGGGGTGTGGGCACCACATCCTGATCCATGCACTGTGAGTATATAACAGAGGAATCTTGTTTCCAAATAGTTCCCCCCCCCCTCCGTGACTGTTTAATGTCTGTTGGTAGGGAGGAGATATATCCAGAGCTACTACCTGATCCACCTAAGTGAAGGCGTAGGCAGAGGATTCGATTGCTGAAGACCGACCATCTTCCAAGAAGTTCTGAGTACTCCGCCTTGTGGTGGCAGCTAGAGCATAGTTTTACAGCGGTTTCGACTGAAGTTTAGTCCAAGACATTGCACTCATGCGATATCTCTTGGCGTCATCGAGAAGAATAACTTCAGGCCCTCTTTTAGGCCCAATATGTGGGCCTAAAAAGGGGAAGATGCCAAGTATATTTAATTGTACTAATCAATCTCAATATAAATCTACTTGCCTGTTCCCATTGATATTTCTTTTTTTATGTTTAAGAGAAATTCTTATTTATTTTTTAATAATTCGTATAATTATAATTTAAAACTTCTGGGAAGGGGATTTCTAGTCTTCTCTCCCCTTTTTCATGAAACACTGAGATCACCAGTTTTCTTTTAAAATTTAAAGGATGTATGTATATATATATATATATATATATATATATATATAACTTTTCTTTTATAAATAAGATTATAATAGTTGTAGGGTACAAAAAAGATTTTTATGCTGTAGAAAATTTTTGTTGGGAAACGGTGTATACCTAAATAGTGTTTATATTTTCTCTTTATTTCTCAAGCTCTGAAGAAATAAATAAATAAATAAATAAAAACTTCCTGGCGATGACAAAGAGTTGCAGATATATACGTGTACTATAAGCGCTTGTATATTTTGCATTGTATTTTACCGTTAAACGTTTACAAATCACGCATAGCTTGACCTTTTGTAACGTTAATACTTTACGTTAATCCTTATTATTTTACTAATTATTAATTAATAATCTGTGAATACGTTAATTCTTAAGGTAGTACCTACCTCTTACCTTGCCTATTTTTGATGAAATGTAAAAAAAAAAAAAAAAAAAAAAAGCAACCTTCAATTCCCAATGTTATATTTTTTAAAAACTTTAGTTTTAAAAAATTCAGGAAACTTCGGTTTATTAAAGTAGTTATTAATTTATTAATTAACAACTGTTTTAAGTTTTAACACAACTCCTTTTCAACAAATGTCTAGCACACAACAATTTTATTGCAACTTAGTGTCTGTTTTATTGTTCCATCAACCTTTTGCGCCATCTTTACTAACTCTGCTATGCAGCCCGTGAACTTCAATTCCCTGCTCACCTTCAACCTTGCTTCTTCCATTTCTTGTACTACATTTCTACCATTACAGTAGACTGTATTAACCTCCTTGGCCCAAAAGTTTATTAAACAGATGTCCTCGCTCACTTTTCAACAGCGCCAGCATTTTCAGACGCCGCTTTCCAATCTGCATTTCATTGCTTATTTAACCAATCATCTATCCATAACAATAATCTATTATCAATCCATAAGCCTGGACGTTTAAATACTAACTTATAGTACGAAATTTGGTCCAATGTTTACTAAAATCGGAATGCATTACATCACATCTCCTCCCCCATCCAGTATTGTCGTCACCTTATTGAAAAACGTAATCAAATTTCTAGAGCAAGACCATCCTATAACAAATCCATGCTATCTTTCCGACAGATTCTTTCTCTCATGAATCAGTTTTGTATTCTGAGCCTAACCAACATCTCCAGACACATTCACTCTCACTGCGAAACACAGACTAGTCAGAAATTAGATACCGCTATTCTGAAATCCCTCTTATGTAGCAATATCTTCCTTTAATTTAGAAAAAATTTTACATTTATTTTATTTTTTACTTTCTTGCTATCTAGAAGTTCTCCTATACCATGTTTCCGAATTTTTTCTTCCTGGAAACATGGATTTTTCATCAGGTAAAACCGATAAGGAGAACACATGCAATTAACAGTCATAATAAAATGGCTTCATAGCCTTAGTTTCTTCGGCAATAATTCTAACCCGACCCAGCCTTATACAGCGTTCTAGTAAGTATAATCATTCTTCTATAGTCAGTTTGTTTTATTAGGTACATAACAAAACATCTCCTTAAGGTTTTGCTTAGTCTGAACTGTTAGTTTCTTTCTTACCAAACTTTCCACTTTCCCTAGCCTGCATTTCATATTCATCATGAAATTGCTGACCATTTCTCAGTTTATACTTCCTTCAAAGCATCTCTTTGTGCAGCTCCCGCTAAACTGTGCTCTTTACCCATCACTCTCGGGGTGTAACTTAAGCATGCCTGTCTTGAAGTGATCCTTTATCCACTTCCAACAGAATAATCTTTTCCCAAGTATTTCCTGAAACCGACATATTTTTCTAAGATGCTATCCGAGTCTATCATACTTCCACATATCCCATCTTCCTTTTCGTGTTAGGCAAAATGACATGTCATGATCAATAGTTTGGTCTCTTGACAAACAGACCACTCCATGTAATACAGCGATTAATTCCATTTGCAATATCTGCTACGGCTGTTAATATTTGTACGCTTTCTTCTAGTAGGGTTATCTATTTTACAGAATGAGATGCATAATTTCCTAGAGGAAACCTCTGCCATTGGGAACTCACTTTCAGTTGGAAAGCCCTTATAAAAGTCCATCGTGTCTTGGATGGGATTCGAACCAGTCTTTCCAACCAAAGATTATTGTCTACGCCAACTGAGTTGAGGCTCTTTAATTTTCAATATTCCGTTTTTTTCTTTTTAATTAAATAGGCATTTGTTGCCTAACTGCTTCCCATGTTTAACCATGGTTGCTTTCTCCGCTCTAAGCGGATATATCCCGACTGGGACGCCTCATAGCTCAGTCAGTATCGACGATGCCGTTTCGTTAGTAAGACATGAGTTCGAATCCCGTCTATGACGGGAAGAATCTTCATAAGGACTTTTCAGTAGAAGGAGAGTTAGCAGGTCTCATACAGTGATAAAGGTTTTCCCACCCCAGAAACTAGTGGTTTTTATCCCGCAAAATAGGCAAACCTGTCAGAAGAACATATGTAATGAGCAGACATTATACACTGGCCTAATAGCCTTAATTGCTTCTTCAATAATTTAAACAGTCAGCCAATCCGTCTGTTCCAATGAAACAATCATTTTGGTTTCCATGGAAGTACATGCCACGAATTGTGGCATGCACACTACAAAATCAAGTATAGACGATTGGTCCCTGCTCGTGACGAACGTGTTAATCATATCGTACTATTTTCGACTGCGAACGCCTGGTCATAAAGTTTAATGACGACCGCTCCATCCGCTGTACGATAACGTATTTTCATTAGTGATTTTTTTTTTTTTTTTTTTTGAAAATGGCCACCAAGCGACAAATGATTCTTCTAGTAGTGTGGAAAAGAAAGAGTCCATTGAATTAAGAATAAAAGTGAAAATCACTTTCATTCCTACAGTGATTTCCGACATACTACCTTTTCGACTTACCACGCATCGTCAGAACGGAACCACCTCGTAAGTCAAGGACCAACTCTACTGTGTTGTTTGGGTCTACTTGCGTTACTACAATGGCAGCATTCAATTGCTTTGAAATGTGAAAATTTTATGTTACACTTAGAAAAATCACCAGCAGTGTTATAAAATGATGTAAAATGCATACGGGGAGATCACTGCAGCTCGTGAAGCAGTTTATGCGTTTTAAACAACGCCAGAAAATTCTCGAAGATGGAATCGAAACACACCAGGCCGTCCACGTCTCGAAGCAAAGACAAGAAATGACTTGAGTTCATCGACTAGGATAAGAAATCTAAACTTATTTAAGTTAAGGGATATTACATCCCATATTAAGCAATCTAAACTTTATGTTGAATACATGTTACGAAAATTTATCTCTTACAATAATACTCATACTTACTGATTCATCCATATCGACTTAGTAATTATTTCAGAGTGCTTCCACTTCATCACTTTTTTTACTACTTCTCAAGCAAATACAGCACTAACATAATCTTATGTGACTCGAATCGGATGTTTCTTTATGGCTTTCGCCATAGAGAATTTTTCCTTCTCTTGTCAGTAGTTCCTCCTTATAAGGATACATTAAAAGAAACATTAAGAAGTGCACCTCTCTCTTCCTCGTTCAATTTTTATTATTTTTTGTTCATCCAACTTTCTGAGTTCGCGTGTGAGGAAAATGGTTACGCGAATTTTATCCGTCGTTCAGAAATCAGATATTCTTTAGTTGGTGCTGTACATGAGGATAACGAAGCAGTATTTATTATTAGCATTTATGTATCTGTTGCTCTCTTTAAATTTCCTAAATTGAGCCTTAGATTTTACAATACTTTCTTTATCAAACTACTATGAACTGCAGATTAAGGTTTACCGCTCTTGTCCCATAATTTGTTATTATGAAGAATTCTCAAATTCTTTCGCAACATGGAAATTAAATAAATATATATTTAATGATGGCAAAGAAAATGCATTAATTGTAACCATTTATTAACTGATATGATATAACTCGAAGTTATATATTTACTATGACGCGAAGCTTGAAGGATTTCTTCGGTGGCGAGTTCGCCGGTCTCATCGATATTTGTTTATTGAAGCCGTTAGTCGATTTCTCCTACTTATTGCACCATTAATGCGTGCACGTGAAATCCTATTTTACATGCTGTGAAATAAAATATAAGGCGCCACTAATTGCATTAGGGCAAAAGGCCATACTTTTTTCGATAGAGCAATGTCCCCTGTTATAATAAACCTCAATGTGTGAGAATTTAGTTTGAAGAAAATAATCTGGCACTGATGTGCTGAGCTTTGAATTTACTGCAACTGAACATTTCATGTATGAGTAGGAGAATCATGCGAGAAAAAAAAAAATCACAAAAGTGACCATCCATCCTTCACTTACAATTTCATCAGTGGCTGCATTTTATTATCGCCAAAGATCAACTTGTGCAATGTTAATATATGTACGAGTCATTTATTTTATTTTCTCTTTGTGTTTTGATATTTCTTTATAGAAATATTGGAATAAAACAAATTCTGAATTTTGTTTTTGATAGCATTTCGAAATATGTTTCATGCTCTCTTATAATCGTCACAAGGATACACTTTATGTAAATTAAATTTTAATTTAAATTAACATAAAAACTGCATTTTGCTCTTAGTCAATTTACGGGTGCTTTTCATATGTGTCACTTCTAAGGACTCATCAAGGGAGGGCACTCTATTCTACTACACTCAACTTACCGTCTCCGCTACTTAATCCATCAACCACCTACGCAACACAACGTCACTGTCATCATCTACACACGACGCCATCTGCCGCCCACCACTAATAGTATATTTTTACTTTTGTCTGTAAATTGCATGTGTCCTCCTGGTCGATTAGCCTGTCACGAAAGCTATTCCCGCAAAGAAATCCCAATTATCACACGAAACCAGAACTACGTTAAAATATTCTTGAAACATAATAAACACTCCGAAAAACAATTGTTTTATTTAGAAGTGCAGTGTTTATTATACGTGCATGACTAGTACTCATACGAGTCATGCAACATGTACTTTATTGGAAAATAAGTTTTTTTTTTTGTTGTTGTTTTTGCTTTTAAAAGAGTAACAAGGTGCATCAAAAAATGAACACTGTAAATATCCGTATTGACTTCGTTAAAGAACTGTATTTACCAATGGGTAATCAGTATTGTTGCATATCGTGTTAATCATCAGTGTCTGTTGTATTCTCTTTTTTGAATCCATTCACAAGCTATTGCTATAACAAGTATTAATATATTATGCAATTTCACGACTCGATTATGCTGTTAGTCTAGGACCTGTGATCACACTCTGGTCATAATTTATGTTAACAGTTTGCAACTCGTTTTTTGAAAGGAAAAAAAAAAAAACGAAATCACATATCGTAGATGATTGGAGTTAATGAACGAACCACCATTCATTCAATCCTAATGAAAAGAATTCCCGCTTTTCTATATAATTCACGATTACCTCGCATTTAAACAGACATCGTAAAGATGGAATTCTATAAAAGCCCTGATATTCTTTAAACTCTTCCGCTGCTAAAATTATTTTTCTACTGAATTCATAATGGCTCTTCTGCTATTGGAAATTCTTTTGCTTCTTGTTCGAAATCACTACAAATATTGTTTATCTGTGATTATTTTTCCTCTCCCCTTTCTTGCACTTTCACGCTGATGCCAAAAATGACAGATTTTTGTTTCGAAATCAGTTAAGTGTACAGTAATCCCCCTCCTTATCCGGTTGGGGGGATATGTTTGAAGATACCCCAGGGATAGTAAAGACCCCATATATACTAGTTTTTTTGTTTTTTTTCCCTATACATACATACAAACCCATGATAAAGTTTAATTTATAAATTAGGCACAGTAGGAGATTAACAACAGTAACTAATAATAAAATAGAACAATTATAACAACATACTGTAATAAAAGTTATCTGAATGTGAATGGAATCTTAAGAAACTCAGCACATACGATTTATTATTATTATTATTTTATGAAGTTTGAGAACTTTCACCTTTTTCACTTAAAAGGAAGCATTTTACGGCTTCTCTTTGGCATATCCGAATTGCCAGCATCACTACTCTTGCGCTTTGGGAGCGATTATTAAGTAAAATAAGGGTTACTTGAACACAAGCACTGCGATACCGCGACAGTTGATCCGATGACTGAGAACTACTCAGAATGGCGAGCAATTTACAATTTATGAATTGTCTAATACTAAAAGAAAGAGCCATACGGCTTCATTTCGGCGATACAAAATTACACAGGATAAGTGGATATTAGATCTAACATTATTTCAAAGCTGAATGTTTGTAGAAACTATGAAAGTTTCGTAAGTTGATCTAAGAGCTTATGAGAATACGATCCTCGGTATCCCGAGTTGCCTAAGCTTGCACTATTTGACTTAAGTAGCTAAGGCAACTCGGGGATACCGAGAATTGTATTCTCGTAAGTTCTCAGGTCAACTTACGAAACTTTCATAGTTTCTACAAACATTCAGCTTTGAAATAATGTTGGATCTTTAATATCCGCTTTGCGATGTAATTATAAATTGTTTATTTCTGGAATTTTCCGTTTAATATTTTTGGACTGGGGTTGACTGCAGATAACAAAACGTGGACAGCGAACCCGGGATAAGGGGGGGGGACGATATTTAAACCAGAACGCACAATTAGGAATTATCTAATTTATTTTAAATTATATAATATATTTTTTATCTATCGCTTGCTTAATATTGCAATCGAAAATCTTAACCCCCTCCACTTTTTAAATACTTCACAGAAAATATATTCCGATCACGGCTTATTTCTCAAGGCGTTTATTATTATTATAGTTGTTGTTATTCATGATTTCGTTGTTTGTTTATATTTTGGTATGTTTTTAAGCGCATGAAATATTACTACAAACGCATCATGTTTCTTGTCTTCGAAAAGAAACATGGAGGGAGCAAGAGACGTTAAATAACACCTTTATTTCACAGATTATCTTTCAAAGGTGGTGTTCACTTAAAATAAAGAGAGAGAGTGAAAATCAGTGGTGCAACGATACATAGAAAATGAGAATACCAGAACAGCAGTTGCCAAGGTCTTCACAGGCATAGATGCTTTTAGTCAAGTTCTACCCTCCCCTTCCGGACTTCGGTGTTTTTCTTCTTTTAAAATGCTGTTGAAAGAGTACCATGTTGGTCTATATAGAAGAGTTCTTAGATTTAACAAAAAGCGTTACTACTCTTCAAAAGCAGAATTGTCAATATACATGTACGTTAAATTCAGCTCATTTTCCTGTCTGTTATCAAGAAACTTTCTAATGATAAAAGTAATGAAAGTTACTTTTTAATATGTTGAAAGAAAGGATTTTTTAGTTGAAAAAAAAATGAAAATTACAAGGTTATCCAGCTCCAAGTTATTCGATGTATTAAGACAAAATAATGGTTTTTATCCTTACAACGAAGGTAATACTATTCTACGTTAAGAATGTTAACGGATGTAAAAAATACGAAGCATTAGTGTTTGAGGTTCCTTTTATTTTATTTTATTTTTATGTAGCTCCTAATAGAAGATAATGAACCAAAACAGCAAAGCCTATTTGGTAATTTTCGAGAGGTTAATTAGGTTAATGTCTGGTTTCTGAAGATGATTCCTACGAAATGCCCAGCACACCATCATGTGTGCTCGGGTTAGCTTTGTATACATTATAAGCTTGCTTCGTTTTATTCTTTAATTTTTAGTTTTCAATTTTTAATATTTCAAGTTCCACAGTCTGTTTGATCCATTATTTTCTCTGTTATTAATCCTTTTCATGTTTCATTTTAGCCATTATATATATATATACACACACATACAAGTAAGAAGTAAATTTAGCCTTAGAATTGAACACAGGGGCAATCTCATTAGAAATAATCCTTGAAATTTTGGTTCATGACGAGAAACTTTTAACGTCTTTTTTTTTGGGGGGGGGGAGAAGGGGGAAGTAAAGAACCGTTCTGCAAAAAAAAAGTGACATTATTTAAGGGTAATTGTTTACGAAACTGTTCAATGGAATTCGGGTGAGAAAATAGTAGAAAACGAAATTTCACAGTTTACTTTAAAAAAAAGTTTTTGAAAGATTTTTTCTTTCGTCACGGTGTTCTGAAATTCGATAATCATTGGAAACTGAAGAATAAAATCCGAAAAATTTTAATTGCAAACAGATCTTTAAAAATACATTATTTTTTTCGAAACATTATATTTTAAGGATAAAATAAATATTAAGAAACGCGCATGACAAAACTGAAACATGCATGCACGTGACATCAATATTAAAGAGAAATGTTCTCATAATATGTTTCCACTTTCTTAAATAGGATTAGCTAACATTTATCATTCAGTGAAGTTTTAACGATTATTTCAAGTTATTCCGAACTATAAAGGATACTATCACGTGTTGTGGCGCAGTGAAAAGATGTTATCGACGTAGTGTTCAAGCATTCGCTTCTGTTGTCGACGGGGACACAAGCTATCTTGGTGGTAAACAAACGCTTCTATTGCTGACGGGCAGCACCATTAAGTAAAGCACTTCAGGCATGATTTAAATAGTGGCGTATGACCCTTCCGAACAGCAGTGACATGTGAAACTACGACGCGTTTTGACGGAGATATTTAAGTCTACGTTACTCTCGCAGCGTGATTTATTTCTCCATATCGCTTGTAGCGTTTTGCTTGCGAACTACACATTCTAGTAAATTACTCCATAATAATGGACCAATATTTTACATTTTCATCGAAAATGTCGGCCTGTTACATCATTTTAATAGCACAATGTAAGGAGGAAGTCGTCTTCCTCATAAATCGGTTCAATTATTAATCACACTGTCCTCTCGGGCTACCATCGTTTCTCTTAATCCCCCCTCCTTCCTTTCCCCCCATTCGTGTGTGAATGGCATGCGGCTTTATGGATCAATTCGATCTAGTTAAAAATCAAAGCAAAAAAAATGGGCAGTGCAGGAGGGAAAAGACTCAGGTGATTAAATTAAAAGTGCAGGAAATTAATTCTGAAATAAGCAGCTGCTTTGTAATAAAAATTAATTTAAGATACTGCAAATTGTCGTTCTATTCGCACATGAAATTGTCGTTTGGTCATAAAATTGAAGATAGTTCCATTCTAATAAAGGCGTGTTTTAATTGGGTTGGGTGTAGTTCCACTTTTTTTATTTCTTCTTTATATATATTTTTTTAATTATAAAAAACTAAGAACTGCAAAATGTGTATATTGTATAGTGGCGTTCATTACCTCATAAGTACAATAAATTTCAAAATTTATGGTTTGTTTCTTTTTGTATCTTTAAACAAAAGCTGCGTGAAGTATCGATGATGTACAAGAAGAAACGAGTGCATAAATTATTCACAACATACAAAAGAACACGTTGTGACAGGAACTGAGCCTTCTTTCTCTCTTATAGCCTATTTCAATCTACATACATGGTTTTTCTGGATTAACATTGTAATAGCATAAGCATTTGGTGGCTAAATAACACTACCATATAATTTTAGCAAAACTTTCATCATAGGAAGGGGTTGTCTACAAAGTACAATGTTATTTGGATAACAAAAGTGAGAGAAATGGATCCCCTCCCCCACTTCTATACTGGAAAGGTTGTTGTTTGCAATCAGCTAAAGTATGTCAGTGTATTACATCTGCTAATTGCGCATGTTCTCTAGCCGTTTGTCCTGAGGGATGAAAAGCCATGCCACCGTCTTATGAGGTGGCCTAAATTATCTTTAGATGAAAAGAAAAACAAAAAAACACTTATAAAGGTTCTCAACGTCATAAATTGGTTTCGAACTCAAGTCTTTCAACCAAATAGCACCACAGATAGCGAATGAACTACGTAGGCTCATAGTGGAGTTAAAAACTACCGACGAAACACGTCGGTTATTGATTGTAAGTCTAGAAAGAGATTCGTATTGCAAGTCAAACTCAAGTGTTTCCAATCTCAAGTCCTGCATCCTTTCGAATGCGATGGAGAGAGGTCATACTGAGGTATTCAAAGAGAAACACGTCCTAATTTATTGTGACTCAAAATACCACAGCTGCAGAAAACCGCTAATGTTTTTATACATGATTTTCTGTTAAATGCACTTTTCTTTTTCTCCCCCCCCCCTTTTTTTTTTCTTTTTTTTTTTGCATATTTTTCGCGGGTTCATGCCTGGATGGTGAAAATCTGTTACATTTAACTGGTAAACTGAATTATTGAAATTAGGTGGGTTTGCAACCTGACGTGTGTTTTTTCAGAGCGTAGCATCTATGAATTTAGTCATGTCTGTCTTTTTTGTATGAAACAATTCGAGAACAGACAAAATGATTTTGCCAAAATTTAATACGTAAAAATAAATAATACTTAAAAAGTTAAGAGATTTCGTAGCGCAACTGAAAAACAACGGGACACTGCGCCTTCGATTGATTCTCGGTCACGAGAGAAATCTTTACATGGGCTTTTCAAATGTAGGTAAGTTAGCCGATCTAATACTAATTACATGTTGATGGTAGCTGGAGCATTAAATAGGAGAGGTGGCAAGTTATGTGTGTAGTGGAGTAGGGTAGAGTACCTTCCCGCAATGAGTCCTTGAAGGTATCACTTAGTAATAATAAAATGACTGATGAAAAACCGATTTTAATTTTTGCTAAAATCGGATGATAATAAACACTGTTTCCACTCGACTTTAAGAATACATTTTTTACTGTAGTGATGCGATTATATGAACTTCATTGCACGACTGACGCATGCAAGGGAGTTACTCTTCGGCCACGATAATTTTAATCGCTCCACTTCCTTTTTCTAATCTTTTTACCTATGGTTTATTAAGTAGGATATCGCAAACGCACCCACAATGCTGCATTGGACATACGTTTCCTAACTTGTTCGTTGTTATTATGGCCAATGTTTAAAATGAGCTTATGGCTGTGAAACAGGAACTGGAAGTATTTGTTGACGTATTGCTCCGTGAACATATATATAAAAAAGTGTGGCGAAAACCAGGGAGTAGAAGGTTTTTTTGTTGTTGTTGTCGTTTTGTTTTCGTAACTATTTAATATAATTACAGTACAGAAAAGATGGGAATAATGGTTATGAAAAAAATAATTAAAAGATAAGGGTGAGTTACGTGGGATAAAATACAAATACTTAACATAGAAACAGCTGAAATACGCGTATCTTGTGACCGCTTTAAATCTCTCTCTCACACGCACACACTCACTGAAACAATATATCAGTAGGAAGTATATAGCTTTTAAAAGAAACAGTGGCTCACTTAAGAACATGGTACTCTGCAAGTGTGAGGACAGCAACAATGATTACATGATAAACTTGAAACGCCACCTACTGTGACGGGAAAGTTATCCTTTATTTAATTATATAAAATATTTTAACTGTAACTATTTATTTACGTGATTTTGAAAGATGCCTGCGAAACCTTCGTGATGCAAAGTATGCAGAAAAACGAGCATTCCAGGGTCGATTTTAATCATCGACACGAAGAACTTTTTTTTTTCTTCAGTTGATCTTTGACAACTGCAAAATAGTTCCAAGAAGAAACTGTGTTTTTATTCACTCAAATCGGCAAAATCGGATGCAGAATACACATGTACATAGATATAAATAAATACTTAAGCATTTGGAATATTTCTTCTCATCTAGCAAGCAGGACGAATGCATTTAACTTTAGCGATGGTGGTAAGAAGAGGGAAACCGGCTCCTACCGATTTCCATAAAAGCCTTCTCTAAAAGAGTTTTAGAGAAGGCTTTTTAATTACCACTCCACTAATTACCACTTACTGGGAATGAAAGCGGATGTTTTGTGTAAAAGGAAGTTAAATCAAACTTTAACTTCCTTTTACACTTCGCTATAGCATTTTGAGTTTATAAAAATAAAAAATAAATCGAATAACTCCTCATTATTTCCCAAAGGAATAAAGCTCCATTCAAAGCTGAAGTTCTTTTCGCTCTACCTAAATTTTTTTAAGAATGGAAATGTCTGACGTAATGTGACGGTTGATATTACATGCGAAGTATGGAAATAATATTGTTTGAGCTTTCCATTGAGTTATTTTTTACACTACGGTTTTCATAAGTTGTCAAAAAGATAGACAATCCATGAAAACAGTAATTAATATTCAGTCAGTTGCACTAATTCCGATTACATTTATATTCTGTTCTTTCTTCAGCCACAAGAAATTTTATGAGGCTTAATTAACTGATTTTAATTTGCATGTCTCTTTAATCTAGATAGTTTTACTACTTTCAGTTTTTTTTTTTTTTTTTCAGTAAATGTATCATTATGTGTCCTATTTCTAATGAATACGATAAACGTTTCTAGGTATGTTTACTTCCAGTTATTTATTTGAAAGAGATTATAAACGTTGAATACGTTGAAAGCATTAGCATTACTGATATTCATCAGTAATGCTAATGCTTTGAAATTAATTGAACCATGAAACAAGACCAAGAAGCAATGCTATTATTTTTATTTAAAAAAACAATTCAAATTCGATCCCTCGACAGGTATATATACCCAACTCACAATATGAGGACGTAGAACCGTATTCATCTCGTGACTATTCGCTCACCAATATTGTGCATACATCCACTTCTCAAGATTTCTCCTTAAATAGATTCCTCCCCTCTTTTATAATCCATGAGAATTTTCAACAATGTTAAAACTTCGAAAATGAACTATTCAGCGTAGAAGAATGAGTTCACAAAATGTTCTGATTACTCTAGCTCTATTCACACCATAGCATTCTTTTCAAGCAGTCCATCCCAATCTAAGGAAACATTGAACGTAAGAATGTACACAATCAACAAGTGTTCAAGTACATCGTAATAACATTCGTCCATCTCCAAACGACATAAGAAATGTGAGTCTTCTCTGAGAGAACACTCGCCAAGCCATCAACCTGCCTGTTGGAGAGGAGGAGGAGAGAGAGAGAGGATTCATCCACGATGTCATATTCATATATCCACAATTTTATGCACTGCTATACTATTTTGTCGTAAAAAGTCTATGATGAGATTTACAAGGATTATCCTCCGATCTCTGTTCACACAGAGTAATCATGATGCTTTTCTTCTTCCTGTCGTTGTGCCTTTATGCATGGTGACCAACATTCTGATATGTTGATTAACCAGACGACAGACATTCTCGGTAAATCCTAGTTTTTTTTTTTTTTTTGGAGGGGGGGGGTGTATTATAAATACTAAATTGAGAACCATTCTGTACTTTGTGGGCCTTCTCTACTACCAAAATAATAAGAAAAACCTCGTGCTTAAATAATATGTATATATTTTTTTTCATAAAAATTCAGTAATCAGGTTATTCAGTATATTTTGTGTAACATCCCATTTCAGAGAAAATTATCATCTCATGGTCGTCGACTTCATTCTGTCCAGTTACTTTTTATGTAAAAAAGTGTTCACTGAAATTTAATGCTCCTAGAAATTTCACTGTTTCTGTTCTTTCATATAGTTCAAATTTTAAACGTAAGACGAATATCATCAACATAATATAGCATATGCTCATATTCTGAATAAAAAAATTCATAAAGACAGCGCAGAAGTAAAACTAATATATATAAGATTATGAAAATACTACAAGTTAACAATAACTGTGTATTAATGGCCAAAATATTTGCAGAGTTTTACATCATTAAAAGTATTTCTAATAGAACCTATAGTCTACTATACGCGAATGATGTCTCCAGTCATTGGGAGGGAAGTACTTTTTGTAGCAGCGATTGTTTAGCAGCCTTAGCAATTTTTCTTTTCTCTTTGCTTTACCAATGGATGAAGGTTCGAGTCTGTACTGCTTGCATGAGAAAGACGACTTTTTTTATTTAAAAGAGTAAAATAATCTTTTATTTAAAAAAAAAAACACACGCACTAGAATTTACACTTTTCTTGAACGATTCTTTTTGCAGCTTTTTTATTGCTTTATTTTTGTTGTTGCTTCTAAGATTATTGAATGTTTAGCATATTGAAAACATATGCTGCTTAATGAAGCTCAGATTGCATTTCCAGAAACATCTGAATCAGATTTTCTGGATAATGAATAAATACCACAGCAATAAATTTCAAATTTATTCATGTAAGTCTGGAAGGAAGCCACGCTGTCTACGTATATGCATACCGATTGATTACTGTCATAAATGTACATTTCTCGAGAGAAATCAAGCTCATTAATAGTTAGCATTTACATTTCTTTAAAAGAAGCAATCTGAAAATCGTTATGCCTTAACTGTTCTTTGGTTGGAAAGACCAGGGCTAGAATCTTATAATGTGACGAATATACAGCTTAATTAACTGGGGGTGGATTAGCCAGGTCTCATTCGAGGATTGTAAGTTGTTTCCTCCTAGAGACACTTTTTTTCCCCTCCGCAAAGTAGGCAAAAATATGTGTGGTGAGATACGCAATTAACAGATAAAATTAGACGCAATTAGATGAAGTTAATGCATGGACCTCCATGATAATTTCTGAAACTGCGCTGAAGTGTAAGGATAATAAAGAATAAATAATAGTGAATTTGTAAACAGACTATTAATAGAATTTTTTTCTCGACTCCGACCAAAATCACAAAAAAATTAACAATTAAAAATCAGTTACTTTTCAAACATTTCATTTCAGGAATATTATTTGTTATTTTTTTATTTAGGTTTATTATTTACTTTTTATTATTAGTGTCGGGGTGGGTGGGGGGGAATCTCTAAAGAAAGTAAAGACTCGTTCGACTTATCACAAACTAAGCGAACTTGAACAAGTTTGTAACATATATTTATAAAGAGATTCATGGTGGGTTTTTCAATTAAACCAAAAGACTCATATACAGCCGTGTTGGGGTTGATGAGACAGCACACCACTTCTTATTTCTCCTTATCCACAAACGTGTGGTTACTGTGGTAGTGAAATTCAATTACATTCATGTTATGACAATTGATTTCGCTATGTAACAGAGATCAATTCAACAACGACATGTTTTCTAGTTTATTGCTCTATCCGACAACACACAAAACACAAATTAAATCCAAAAATCCATCGTCTACGGCAGAGGTGCGCAAACTAAGCGGGACGCAACCAGAGAAAGAGGGTATGCAGAAAATTTATTTGCTATATGCATTTCTTGAAATAGCGGAGTTTTAGAATTTCAAAAACACTCCTGTCATCTTTTATAATACTGATTTATCTGAATATGCAGTCCGGACTGCATATTCAGATATGGGAGATGGGGTAGAAAGAGGGACGAAACCAAACAGAAGCGACCTGAAAAGTTTGCGCATCTCTGGTCTACGGTATACTCGATTACTAGGACAGAGGAATGACATTATTTGGAAGAAATACTGGAAATCGTCATTGCAATTTCATAAACTGACAATGGAATTATAACCAAAGTTCTCCTTAATCTTTTTTTTTAATAGAATAAAACTCCGCATGCTGCTGCATCCCATCAAAACAATGAGACGCAGA
The DNA here is from genome assembly GCF_054136105.1 of Typopeltis vanoorti. Classification (NCBI taxonomy): domain Eukaryota; kingdom Metazoa; phylum Arthropoda; class Arachnida; order Uropygi; family Thelyphonidae; genus Typopeltis; species Typopeltis vanoorti. Next base: position 58,692,869 of record NC_143555.1, on the reverse strand, counting down.
CGCAGCGAGAGTATGCACAAAAGCAAATAATGCTGTTATGCATGTGATGAAATAAATTACAAACTAAAACCTGCTGAAAATGGCACTCAAATGTGTTACTTATATTTTTTTAAACGCTTAAATATTTCATTTTAAAAACCTGCCATATTTTTAAGTAGAATTATCGAAACACACTTGTTGCTTTTCGTAAGGTAAACAGAGATGCCTGGATGCGCGTGACAGTTTCCTCAGAATAGCTTGAAGAAGAGAGAGAGAGTGAGATAGAGAGAGGAACATGATAGAATGAGTGCGAAATCAGTCAGGTCCTTGGGGTCAGCAATGCACGAACTGTTTCTACCATCATCAGCAGCAACGAGCAAGGGGGGGAAGGGAGGGCGGTTGGCAGGTTCATGCACGTTCACGGGTGATTTATCCAGTTCTGGGTAGGTAATTTAGGATGCGTGTTCTTGGGATTTCATAATGCGTGATCCTGTGATGTCAGGCTAGCTGCTGATTGAACCGTGCTACATAAACATAGCGTCCGTAGTCCGAGTGGCGGGCGTTATTACTTTGCACGAAGCCTCTACTGTCAAGTAGTTCTGGCCTACACCTAATCAGCAATCCCATTTTTACGGCCCCTCTGGCTCAGAACTTTAGTTAGAACGCTTGTCTGACCTTCGGGTGGTCTTCCCGCTCGAGGAGGGAGCGTTACCTTTCATTTGCAGCGTTATTTACAAGGAAGCCGTGCAGGCCCCGCAGGAATTGAACCAATCAACATCCTCCCTGCTGTAGCGGAGAACAGCGGTACATTCGGCGTCCTTCATCAATGTGAGATCGGAGGCGGTGGCGGTTGTTCGGGACCACGACCTGACGGTGGCTGCAGGCTGCTAGCTGATTGGTTAGGGAACGTTCAGAAGATGTGCGACGATATGTCTGGTTTGCTGTCGGTCGGGCTCAGGGGATAGCTGGCTGCGGACACAGGCACTGCCCCTAACACGCCAGGGAAAGGGGCGGTCGAGCAGGCAGGAGGCGTCGGAAGTACGTGAGGACTCACTGGAGCTACGGGGGGTTTTGGCTGTGGACATGGGCTTGGGCAAGATGCATTCCACTTACCGGTGCAAGGAGAATCAGCGGCCACCACCTTCCCTGTAACAAAACAACAACATTGTCAGTTTATTTAAGAAAAAAAAATACGAGAAAAAACGTGCCAAGTTGAAAAAAAAGTTCAAAAAACTATTCACGAAACAAGACATTACTTTATTCAAGAGGCTCGGAAAGTGGAGTCTCTTCATTCTCCCTTCCGTGCTTAATATGGGAGAATGTGACCTATGACATATTGGCGGTGCTAGTGACGGTAGCTGATATGACAGCTTGTCATAGGCTGGGAAGCGACACAAGCACTGCTGTGGTGGTGCGCTCATTGATTATGGGAGAGGCTTATGGTGCTGCTGCCGTGCATTTCAGCAACCCTGAAGGAGGAAACCCACATCAATATGGCGGTTAATCAGACCCACAGCAAGTGCTTTCTTTCCAAGACCATCGATTTTTCGAAACACTCACAAAAGCTTTGCTCTGTCTGGGTTCCTCGTATGCATTCTGTAACAAGAATATTGTTTCTGTGTACGCAAACCTTATAAATTGTATTAGTAATCAGATAAATAAGACTTTTTCCTTTTCTCAACAAATAAAAATTGCCAAATATCAAGCGCAACTGATTAGTGGTTTTAAAATGATCGAAAAGCAACATTCGCAATGATGAAGACGCTTTTTTTTTTCTTTTGAGAATCTAAAAAAAAAAATGCAAATTAAACTTTGACAATGTCAATACCCTGTCATACCACAGATATGGCAAAATTTATTTATAATCAATTAGGCGTGAGAGATCATTGTAAATAGAAAGCTGTTTCGATATTTCGTTAACTTGATACAGAGTTGATTTCTTTTATTTGTAGAATAAACTAATTTCATTTTAAATTATATAATAAGCAAAAAAAACGTTTTTGTCGCACGTCTGTTTTCCTCATTGTTTAAGAATTATCAGTCTCCTTAATGAAATTTATTTTTATTTGAAAGGTTATTTTTGTTTCCGATTCTTTCATTCGAAATAAAAATGTCTCTGCTTTTATGTATTAATCTCATTAATCGTAATATAATTTCCATCTTTAACGTTTGTTTCAAATGAAAATTGTGAAGATTAAGATATCACTGTTTTAAGTGTTTCATATTATTACCTTATTTTTTTAATAAAAAATATTTTAAAATGAAGCGATTATTAATAAAACCATAGCGGTTAGTGGAACAAATATTTTTAAGGGATATACAGAAAGGAGGAAAAGAAAATGCGTTGGTTTTTTTTTGTAATTAATACGATCATTTTCTTTTAAGTTCAGTAACCTGGCTATATTTTTTGGCATTCTCATTTCATTTGCTTTCATGCTGTGTGAAATTACCCACAACTGCCATTAAGGAGGCATTTTCATGCTCTGACATAACGAGAAGGAAAAGGAACCCATCAGAGTCAGAAGTGTCATGGGAAAATGGTTTAATTTCGAGAATACAGATATAAAAAAAGTAAATAATGTGAGCAATAACATTTGTTAAAAGTACAAAGTTCATTGGGTGTAACAGGAAAGGAAACGTTCGGATAATATTTAACCAGTTATTGAAAATAAGAGCCAACAGGCTTCACTTCGGCGAAGTAAAATTATTCAAAATTAAGTGGATATTGAATACCACATTATTTCTGCCGAATAAGAAATTCAAAGATAGAAAATCTAATCTAAGAGTTTCATGCCGAATACAGAAAACTATACAAAGTTCAGCGAGTCCAAGCGTAAGCCAACACCTGGTAGTGCAATGCTAGGGCAACTGGTAGTAAAGGTGGAACAAGCTCCGATCACTGTTCTTAGTATTTTCTCATAATGTAAAACACTACCCAGACCGGTTTCGACCTTTTTTGAGGTCTCATCACTGATTAGGAAGACCTAGATGTAATACAAAGGTTTCAATAGTCAGAGTTTGTATCTTTACTGTACGGGTGGCGAAAAGGTGCACAAATACAATTACTGAAAATAAGAGCCAACGTGAAGAGATGAGACCTCAAAAAAAGGTCGAAACCGGTCTGGGTAGTGAACTTCTCTCATAATGTAGAACAATAATACATCTCCTAGGAGCTGTGTTTTACATTATGAGAAAATACTAAGAACAGTGATCGGAGCTTATTCCACCTTTACTACCAGTTGCCCCAGCATTGCACTACCAGGTGTTGGCTTACGCTTGGACTCGCCGAACTTTGTATAGTTTTCTATATTCGGCATGAAACTCTTAGATTAGACTTCCTATCCTTGAGTTTCTTATTCGGCTAAGAAATAATGTGGTATTCAATATCCACTTAATTTTGAATAATATTCAACCAGTTTTCGAAGTTGACTACTGTTTTGAATGAAATTAAATAATATATGGTGGGCCAATCTATAAGAATAGCGTTCAGGATGCACCACTTGTCCATAAAAAGTGCTGTTTTCTTTGATAAAAAAAGTTTCTTTATTAGTCATTTGTTTCTTTATTAGTCACACTTAAATGACGCTAATTACATCTTAAAGAAATAAAAAAAAAGAGTGTTGCCCATTGTGCATAAACATTTATTGCCCATATTTATGTAATAAAAACTTGAACAATTGTGAATGACTTTTGCAAAAAAAAAAAAAAGAAAAGAAAAGCGTAATGATTTTTTTTTATCAGGTATGTTTCCGATTAAGCAGTTATTTAGATTTTTTATTCAAGTATTGTAAAGTTGTATATTCTTCTTTACCATTTACGATCACTCCAAATGAAGAAACTATTCTGAGAAAGATATTATAGGACCCACCGGTAAAGGCAACTAACGTTTTATTTTACGGCCTTAGTTGCTTCACCAAACTTATTGCAGATGGCATAAATTACATAATTAAACATACAATTATTAATTATTTCGACTAGCCATGATCAACTTATGTGTACTCGGGAGAGCCCGTTTTCTTTTATTCAGATGGTGAATGAAAGAAAAGGGACCTGCATTTATCATTTCAAAATAGAAAAAAAAAAGAGTTAGATGTTTAAAATGCAACACATTTTGTTATGAGAAAAGCTATTTATTACAATAACTGTTTTCCTATGATACACACAAATCAGTCAGTCCACAATCAACCATAAGTTTTGCATACGAAAAATACAGAGAAACATCGGGAAAACAAATTGATGTACCCATAGGGCTAGAGGGTAGGAATACAGTGGGCGTCATTATTAGTTGGCAGTGGTTGATTTAGACTATAAAATTGCAAATAATATCTTTATTTTCTATGAATAGCAAAAAAACACTGGAATCTACTATTCCATGAAGACAGACATGAAGAAATACGTTTATATCATTTACATAACATCCAGTTGCATCATTAACGATATACTCAGTTACTTGTAGAATATCATAAGAATGCACATATAAGAGTTGGAGCCAAGGTGTATTATAACCGATGGTCGTAATACACCGAACAGATAACGGCAGCAACAATGAAATAAGAATTTCTAGTATTAACAAAATGTGTTGCAAAGCATGTTTCTCCTTGAAATACCTTCAAGAGCATTACTCGTCTACCTTCGCAGTCATTTAATTATCTGCCTGACCAGATAATATTATGGATAAGAAAAGCACCTGCAAAAAAACATTCAAACTTTGCATTGTGATTTTCTAGCATGACCGTTCTCATACATACATAAATACATTGGTAGAGGTTCGGTTTTAGACACTGAAATCGAATGTCCAAAATTTTGGTGTCAAATTTATAAGGCATTGGACACCTCCTCTATGAGAGTATTAAAGTAGGAACTATTTGTTGCTATGTTTAGATCTAATTTTTATGGCATCGAAATTATTGCAATACTTGTTAAATTACAAAACTGTTGTCTGTGGTTCAATAAAGCGCTCCTCCTTAGAGTAGTTCTTACACTAGTGAAGAATCTCTTATTGAAGGTCTATTGTTATCCTTGCGCTAAGCCCTTACTTACATTATTCATCGCAAACCTGCGATGAATAATACAAGTAGGCCATCCGTGTCAGTCGAATGTTTATCCAGTGCAGAAAGAATAAAAAATGATGTGCGAGATTCATCATTCTGCTCACAAACAGATTAAAAATTATATTTAACGTTAATTTTTATCTGATATTTTGAGATTTTTTATTATCTGACAAAATTCACACTCATTTGGCATCGATTTCTTGGAAAGGAGCAAACACTTCTTGCTCTAGTTCTGCTAATGGCATTCCTATACTCTTTTTTAGCAATACACGATCGTATCATCACCATCACTAACAACAACAAAACTGCCTCGAATTTCTCTTAACCTACATATTGGTTTATTGTATTTTATTTTTGTTTTTGAATTGCGAAGATGTCCATTAAATTTTTCCCTTCAATGTTGACTTTAGTTTTGGAAAAGCAGGAAAAAAAGTGAGAGATTACTAGATCTGGGGAAAAACAAACGGATTGCCATTTTCGGTCATAATTAAATTCCTGCTCAGAGAAACAACCGCGCGAGCGGCACCATTGTCGAAATGACCCATAAGTGATGAGATTCCCAACTCACAGAAAGTGATGTGCTTCTTTTGATAGAATACTTCTCTTGTGATCAGCGCTGCATGTTCCTTTATTTTGCTCGTCGATGGACGTATTTAACGTTCAGCATCAATCAGTCCACGTCCACTTTTGAATTTGAAAAACCAATCGAATGTTTTCGTTCTGGTCGTTGTTTCCACTCCGAAAACATCTCGAATGTTTCTACGGCATATTTGTCTAGTTTAAAGCATAATTTGCATATGTACTCAAAATGGCAAACGTTCTCGTTTATTTTCTTAATACATTCTCGTTTTCACGACTTCCGTATACCTTCCTACTTCCAGGGTCAAGACGACAAAGCATCAACGATTTTTTTTTTTTTTAATTAGCATGTGTCAATTATTTATTAAAAACGGAGAGATTTTATTCAGTTAAAGATATATTACATGAACAAGCTTTCTAGGGCTCGATATAATCTATGGAATGGATTATTCTTAATTTATAAACATTATATTAATTATATAAATCGATGATTTCGTAATAATTTCTTAATTTCCTTTATTTCATTCCAAACTTTGTGAATTTAAAGAAAAATACAGGATTTTTCAAGGTGACTATTTTATTGTCTTTCGTTCCGGTATGAGTTCCGAAATACCGCAGAGATTTCATCATATTACGATTGGTCTGCCTAGACAATGTTATACCAAATATTTCAATGAAACCACCTGTTCCTCTTTTTATGTTACCGATCATTTGCCAAGTGTAAGTTCGGTTGCAGTTGTTATAAATCACATTTTCGTGAAGAAGAAAAAAAAAAAATCTTAACCGCGAAGAGTTATTGAATCGTGTCTGGCAGGCTTCAATATTTCTGTCTACCGTTTCTCGGAAATCCGCTCCGAAAACGTTTAGCCACTTGGGTAATGAGTTCAGATTCTGTTGGGTTGCGTGAACACAAAGGATCGCAACTACCCACCGTGTTCTGCGTGTAAGATTCAAGGCCATGAACGGTAATCTCTCGAAAATCTACTTTTCCATTTCTCTTCTTTAAGCCTTTTGTGAGGGAATACGTAAAGATTTTTTGTTTGGGATTTTTTTTGTTTGTTTGTTTGTTTGCTTGCTTTTATTTTTGCTTCTGGCTGGTTGTTGAAAAACACAAATCCGTTCGGAAACAGTGTGCACTGTACATATTAAATTTATATGATTTAGAAAACTGCAATCTTTCGAGATTCTTTAGAAGTTTGCGGTTTTAATGGCAGTTGCACGAAACATGTAGCAGTAGGCACGCGTGACCCGATACTTGAATCCCTAGCGAGTAAAGCAAATGCAGCAAACATTTTTTTTCCCTTTCAGAATTTCTTTTCGTGTCAGTCTTCGTAATAATATTACAGCATAACAGTATTACAAATTGCTTTAATTGTTTTAAACCTCAGTGTGCTATCAATTTTTTTTTTTTTAAATGTTCGCTCCGTAAAGTACGTTATGCAGACTTTGCAATTAGTGGTTGCATCATTCTTTTCTTGTTCATCTAAAATTACTCATGCAGTCTGCCAGAACTATAGTTAAAAGTGGATATAGATGAGTGGTACTAAAATACAGCCATTTCTATAGGTCATGTGGTCTGTATGCTCGTTTCTCATTTCCGATAAGCCAATAACTACAAGAGCGGAATATCACAGCAAATTTCTCTCATAAATAAAATACTGGAGAAGTTTTGGATAGCATTTACTGTAAACAGTTTTTAATTCGTAAATGAAATCCAATCTGTAGACTTTTATTATATAATACTATACATGTACCTTTTTATGATTTCATGATTAAACCTGTGTTATAAAATGGAAAAATAGTTATTTAACAGAAAAGGCAGACAGAAACCACAGATGTTACACAAAAGAATTATCTGCGGTATTTTAATTGTTAATGATAGCAGTTTCTTTTATCCATTAACTGATCAGAGATTACTTATGTATTATCTGATACTTTTATTTAGTAGAAACTTACCGTTCAATGATTTGGTTTCTGATGGTGGAGGCATCAGAGAATTTATTTTATTCTCGTTTCCGTGATCCTTGCAGTTGGCTGAGTTTGTTGTACTGGTAGTGGAAGTTGTAACAGTCGTAGTGACACCAGTGTTGTTAGATGTCGTGCTGACGCCACTTGGAGTCTTCTGACTATTCTGTTGCGCCTGTTTTTGCTGATTTAAGCGTTCCTGTTTCCGAAATTTCGCTCTTCTATTTTGAAACCAAACCTAACAAAAACAGAATATAGGTCAAATGTCAATACCGTTTATTAGAAAATACTGAACATTTTAATTTTGAATTTTTTATGTATGGAGAAGACTACTTGATAAATTTACTTTTGGTAAAAAGAAAGTTTATTATTTTTAAATTTTGAGTCAGAGAGAATAATCAAATAAAGAAAACTAAGATGTCATTTTTATAAGTATATTGAAATGTTTTTCTTTAAAATGCTACTAAAATACACAGTTATAGCGATGTTAAAAATACATCAAAATACAACAAAAAGGACATAAAATTAGCCTTCGGCATAATGATAGATAATTCGTATGCAGCGAGATACCTCAGACTGAATAATACTATTTAATACGGAAAGTGTCAAACAAACACCAAACACTTTCAGTGTCAAATAGTATTAAGAAGTTGATTTTAATATATTCATTTACTTCGATGTTATACTAGAGAGATATGAATCCTGAAAGAAAAGAAAAGAAAAAGAAACAGCTCTTACCTGATATGATCACCTCTTAAGATTCGAATACATCAAACAACAATACATCAAGAAATAGTATTAGGGGAAATCTTCACAGATTTTTATTCTAGATAATATTTTGTAGCAGCTTCAAACTTCAGTTTGAAGTTACTGGTAAAGCAACTTCAAATATATATATATATATATGTGTGTGTGTGTGTGTGTGTGTGTGTGTGTTTCGTAAATTGTTCAAACAAACAAATCTTTTCTGAAGAGAACAGAACAAAAAAAAAAAAATAAACGTTTTAATGACAAACTCCCCTCCCCTGAAACTTATAGCAATAAAACAGGCTTCAATAAGTAGGATGCTAGCAGTCTTAACAGGCTATTAATCTTTCATCTAAAGACATTCACTTATATCCATGCTGGTTCAAACCCACACAGCCTTGGTCGGAAAGCGAAGACGTTATCCAGTTGGCTAATCGGGCAGGCAAACCACTACCCTTACAACAACCGCTAATTACAGACGTTGTAAAACGGATAATTCAAGCAGAATCTTTATTTTTTTATATAGGAATTAATTACTCTTATTATTAGAATACGTTTTTTTTTTCACAGTGAGTAATTACTCATGTAAAGTAAAGGATATAAGGAAGCTATAGGATAAAGCAATGCAGCAGTTAGTAAACAGTGAGTTTGGAGTGCGCTTGGATGATGTGAACAAGGAGAGTATCGAAATTACATCAGCGTGTTTCAAACGAACGTGGAAGCAAAAACAGAAAGCGAGAGATCCTACGCGATAGGGAGTGAGTGGACTGTACGAGTTTCACATCATACAAAAAGTGATGAAATGAAAGCATTCGAAGGTGAATATAACATAAAGGTGCAAATAAATCTCTCTCTCTTCAGTTTTAAAGAGAAAGATGATAAGAACGGACATTTGTTTTTTCTGAGTTAGTTTTTGAGCAAGAGAACTGTTAACCTAACTCGGATAACAGAGGGTCTCTACTTCATCAACGTAACTAGCTTAAGGTGAGAGTGCTGTCCATGTCCCAATATTCTAAATAAATAAATTATTTAAAATATTTCCAAAATTCCGAAACACTGAAAGAAACCGAATAGTGCACTCGGTGGCATTTCGAATCAAAATAATGGAGGCGTCCACATGTAAGATATGAACAAATTATAACGGAGATATTTAGCCATATTTGTTCATCTGGCTAGTTTTGGAATGAAAAAGAGTTTTGCGAATAAAACCCTTCTACCTCCGTATGAGACTGACAAACACCTTCAGTTGAAAAGTCCTTGTGGAATATCACATGGATGTTTATCGAGTGACAAATAGCACTAGCATAGAAGTCTACTATGTGAGTGTTGTTTGATGTTTGTAATGACAATCACCTTTCCTTGGATTATGTAATAAACTGTAGCACTTTAAAATATGAATGTTCTCTTATAATGAACTTATTTCAAAAGAAATGGTCACACCTTTATTAAATTATCATACCTCCAATTTTCAGCAATGCCATTTATTACAGAATTTGGGCTATCTAGTAAGACAGATAGCAGTCGTGTGTCCTTTAACTTCATTGAAATGTTAATATTTTCTTAATTTAGCATCGGGAGGTTAGGCAAAGAGAGGTTTCTAAACTGTGCTGATTTTAGAATGAGTAAGAAAACTCAGCATCATGAGCCCAAGAATTCGATAACTGTATCAAATAACGTTGTATTTTCTGTAATCAAACATCAGTCAGTCTTTCATTTCTAGTGAACTCATTCCCCTTTTAAATCAGTACAAAAGCTTTAAAAAAAAGGGGGGGGGGAATGAAGGAGAGTTGATTCTAAAAGAGCAATACTTAGTAATTAAACATGAATGAGAAACTTTTGTAGTTTCTCATTCTGTGAAAATCAAACTGTTATTTTATGCAGACCTGTTTAAATAATCAGCACCAGGTGATTCTATATCAAAGTGTGCTGGCTTTACTTTTCAAGTTGTCTCTGAAAAAGTTATTGAACATGTAAAGAATAATATTAATTTTTTCATCAGTCCTCAGAAATATGCTAGCTATTTCAGTTATGAGTCAGAAACCAGAGCTAAAAATCATTTTTATAGGATCACTTTTTTTATGTAAATTCCATTTTCGAAAGAAAGGCTGTTAGCCTATAGTCCGGAAACCACGTGCTCTAGAGACCAAACATGGAATTTTTTCACGCAACTTCAGGCCTACAGTACGCGGAGTGGTGGTCCGCACCGGGAGATAAAATTCACCTTCTACCTAAAACCATTCACAAAATACCATGCCCGTGTCGGAATTAGAACCCACAGCCTGTTGTTTGGTTGAAAAGCGAATGCGTTAACTAAATTGACCAACCAGACCTGCTGTCTGGTAATATGTATACTCAAATAACAAGCTGAAATGGGTTGCAATAACACGCTGCAGCTTGCCATAGTATTTTTCGTTGAGCCAAAACTTCATAACCAAAAATTTACAAACTTGTCTCATGGTCATAGTTTCTTCAACTGTAAATCTAAAACAACTATGAGCTATGAACTATCAAAACAACTATCAACCATGAACTATCGAAATAATTGCCAACCATCAAATACCGTTCATAGCTAGCTCAGCTGACTATGAACAAGTTGAATGACATAACCATTCATTATTTCTTTCAAGCATTGTAAATGAATTTTGCGCATGCACAATGTTTAATGGACTCCTCCCTCCTTTCTAAAAATTTTGAACAGTAGACTGAGATCTAGTCTTCTAAGGGAGAAGAAGATAGGTCAGACAATCTCATTGTAACCCTCACAATCTAACATTAGCAAGGAAATATTTAAATTTTATCATCACCGGAGTCGCACATTATAGAGTCCATGCAAAAAAGTAAGAATCGTATTTGATGATAGAGAATTCTGACCTCATTTAAAATAAATAAATAAACAGAAAAACAGTTGTTAATTTTTTAAACATATACAAATGCCTTGCGTGTTATTTTTTTTTAAACTAGACTTTTTAAGAGGCGATCCCTTATAAGAAAAAAACCGATATATTTTTGTTAATCTTTATTCGACGTCCCATCATAAACAATGAAAATAGTCAAAGAGAGAGAGAGAGAGAGAGAGAGAGAGAGAGAGAGAGAGAGAGAGAGAGTAGTTTAAAATGAAATGATCCGAATGAGAAAATGACATTTGCAACTGCATATCATATTCTAAAAAAATAAAATCTGTAAAAAATCTAAATAAATCTAAAGCATTTCAAATAGAAATTCACAAGAAAATAATTAGCAGCCACTCTAGATCATCAATCTTCATGAGGAAAATGAGGAAAAATTTTCTTCTTCTCTTCAAGGATTAGGCATTTTCCTGTTCCGGCTTCACTGGTCTTTCCATCCTGCCGGTGGTCGTCTCTCTCTCTCTCTCTCTCTCTCTCTCTCTCTCTCTCTCTCTCTCTCTCTCTCTCTCTTTCCCGTTGATCTATATTTAGTTTTTGAAGTATTTTTGGACAATAAGTATCATACTTACTCTCCAAAAATACTTCAAATAGGAATACAGAACTTAATCGCGCATATACTCACTGTGACATGTAATATGTGACACCTATTGTTTGTAATTTTTTCCTAAATCACACAGTTGGGACTTTATGATGAATTTGAACGTATCTGAAAGTTCAATTCCATCATTCTAGCACACATTTGAACATGTTAAACCTCAGTTATGTTCATTACTATGTAACTTAGATTATCCACCTTGTGCCACACTACAGTCACGTGGTTTCAGCCAAATAATCCAAGGACCAGGCTACCCGGGTTGTCTGCACAACTTCTTTGTCCCTGCTTTCATGTTGACTCGAACCACTAATTGGGGTAATGATATTACGGTAATCGAATCAGGTTGGGAAACTACGCTAGCCTTCTAAGCGTACCTTGGAAGTCAACAGAAGCTGGCGGGCTGTAGGGTAGAAGACACGAAGCAGGAACTTACTTTCTGTTCAACTTTTGTTACAATGTTCGACCAAACTTCACAAACGAGGACAAAACTGCGACAGTAAAACATACTTTGTCTTTAAGTGGATGCCTCACTATTACAGGATAGTTTTTTTTTATTTTTTCTTCACGGAATAAAACAAGTTGAAAACATTTACTACACACTTTCCACACGATGGGAGCTTACAGAAAACTAAAACAAGCAAGTACTTTAACCTAAATTAAACCAAGTTAAAGAGAATCTATTACATGAAATACAAACACGTTCATTATAATAATACAGAGCGAATATTTTATGCTCTTCTACTAGAGGAACATCCCGACTTTACAAAGCCATTTTAGAATGTCTACAGGAGCCTACATAATTTTCATTTACGGTTGAAAACTATGAAGTTCTCAATCTCATTTTGGTAACGATGAGGAAATTAGAACCAGGTATGCCAGACTTTTTCTAACATATCTTACTCTCGAGCTCAGAATAAGAAAGAATTCGTATTACCCCCCCCCCACACACACACACCAAAAAAAAAAAAAAAACATATATACTTATGATAAGGAGCATGATTCTGAATTTATCCTTTACATGGTGGAGTGTTTTAGAAATAATTTCTTAAACGAACACCGTTTCACTGTAACATATCATTTCTACATTTCAAAATTAATTTTTCTTATGTTTTTAATTTTTTTAAATTTTTATTATTTTATTTTTTATGAATCTCGCCTGTAAACAGTTATCACTTCGCAGGAGTTATAGCTATACCTCCCTGAATGGGTTAAGGATTACGTATTCCAAAAATGCTGCTTCTAGAGACCAAACACTGAACTGTTTCAAATCCATCCAAGGACGTTTCTAACACAATACGAAAGAAAAAATGGTGAATAAAAGAAATAATACGAAATGGGTAAAATTAAAGAACACATGAAGAGGAAGGATTAAATTAATATTAACATAAATTTTGAAAGGGAACACCCTTATTATTTCCTTCAACGATAAAAACATCAAAAATTAAATCCAACCTAATAATTTAAATAACTTTAACAGTTTCTATAATTAATGTCATATTACGAGGAAAATTCTACAGTGTAGGAGCAGTAGCCGACCAGAGCGATTCTTGTCCATTAATTGATACAGCTGAAGCTTAAGTTGGCAACTCCTGCATTATGGATGCTCAAATTAATTTTGAAAATATAAAGTGCTCTTGTTTGGGATGATCTATATAAAACATTCCATGAGTATCAGACGTTATCTCAATGCCGTAGTTCATATCTCGAAACGCGGCATGGGAGATGTGTGGTTCAGAGATGTCCTTTGAATCGTACATAAAATATTCCAAAATAAACTTGCCCAACGTCGTAATAGTAACTGAATGATATCTAAAATTTCACACAATATCAAAACTGTTAATCATTCTGTTGTATTGTTTATTGAAAGCAAAAGAAATTCTTATTCTGGCTGTTTTAATTGATCCAGTCCATCATATGACAAATTAGGCCAAAAAAAAAAAAAAAAGCTATTTCAAAAGATTTTAGTGACCTTAAAAAAATAAAATGAAAAGTATTCGTTTGGTAAGACACAGCATATTTAAATATTTAGAAGTATCTTACTGTTTTCTATGTTAATTTATACTGTACTTTAAGCCTCTGTTAATTAAATTATGATTAAAAAACTTAATGTTGTTTAATATGTAAGAGTTTTAATATGTAAAAAATTCTAATAAGCAAAACAGGCATTAATTCAACACAAAATAAATAAACTGGAAATTTATAATTAGAGCATTAAATATAGAATTATACAAACAATGACCTTTTTGTTTTTAACATACTGTAGGATTATCAATTCTGCCTCTTGATTCAGAGATTGGTAAGTTTTCGAAAAAATTGTGAAGGAGGCAGTTCAAATAAAATTTCACATTTGGAGAGGAACAAACACAACTAATAAGTGCATATATAATTTTCGTGTTATGGCTCCCTTTAATTTTGAGGGAGGAAAACAGGATTTTCAGTTCTTGTTTATTACGAATATTATTAATAAAGATAAGTTGCTAAAAACTAAAGATTACCATTTGTCTCGATCAGCAATAAATCAAAAATCTCATTAACGACACCACTAAGCTTAATGTTAAAAAAAACCTACTATTTGGATCCTCTTCATAGAGTCATATCAGAATGGTCAGTTTTTATTCGAGCTAAATGTTAAACCAGAATTATTATATTCAATTATTCAATTTTAGCTCGGTGTGCCTAAGTTATGTCGTCATTTTTAAAGTCTTAGGCCTTTATGAAAGGATTTCAGTACATGATCTTGAATATTAACACGTTTCTGCATTAAGAACTCATTTGTGGTCGCACTGTTATCGTATATGCGTTTTTTCTTCTTTTTTTTTTTTGTTCACATATCAAGACCGGAAATAAAAAGTTCTAATTTATTTAATTAGTGGCATTGTCTGATGAAGCATATACGATACTACATTAATCTACAAAAACGAGTACAAAATATTTATATTTTAAATATTGGTCTAACAAGTAAACAAAAGCGAGACGGTTCTCTATAATTTTGCAATAACAAATTATACTTGCTTACAATATTACTTAATGAAACGATATACTGTATATCATAAATCAAATAAATAAAACTAAAAGAATATAAAACATCAGTTTAACTCTGTCTTATGTGATGTGCCATTTATCAGAACAGGAATAAATACTGTTCTGTTTACTCCTGTTTTGATAAATGACACATTACACCACACTAAACTGCAAACACCACAAGACACCTTTTCACCAAAATATTTTATCATTCCGGCTTATATTTCTATAACCTCATGAAGTTAGTTTTAAATATAAGTAAACTGACGACTGCAGGTATATGATATTAAGATCTCAGGCCTATAAAGTCAAGCAAGTTGTAAGGTGCCAGACAAAAGCATTTCAGTTAGGACGTTGTTGGATTCGTGCTCTTTTATGGTTATAAAAGAGCACGAATCTATCGATGAAATGTTTCGAAAAGAGATGAACTGAAAGCACTTAACCGTTTTCTTCAAGACAATCCTTTAAGACTGTCAGCTGATTTAAGACTCAATTCGTCATCAGAATGTATTTGGTGAAACTCCTTTCTAAACAATTTGTTGAAGTTTTCATCTAAATTTGCTCACTGTGTGGATTGCCAACAATAGAGTTTCACCAGTCGTACCAGACTTTTGGTCTTTCGTCATCGTATGTTACGCTTTCGCGCAGGCCTACACATTTTACTGCGTAAGCTTCCGTAACCCATAATCACACGGAATAGGTTGGTTGCTCCTTATTTCCGGTGATATCCCACGCCTGTCGAAGCGTGTGTTCACGGAGCCGGTTTGTCTGCTTTGCGCGCGCGCGGGGGGGGGAAACCCCAGAATAAACTGGGTGAAAAAATCCTACTGTCCATGCCCAAGACCGGCTAATTTGGCTGTGGCTGAGGAAGATCATTCAACTCCTCACGTCTCCGACGGGAATCGAACCTAGGACATTCCTTCCCCAGGCATATGATTGCGAAGCGCACAGCCACTAGGCTAACTTTTGGTCGTTCACAACTAAAAAAACAAACAAATAAAAAAAAAAACATTTCCAGCTGGATGAAAGAAATTAAACCCTAGAACGGTTCGTAAATGTTGTAGGAGCACCGAAGTTGACTTACTTAGCAACTCGCCGCATTCCTTTAATTTTACACCCTAAATCACGAAACCAAAAATCTTCAGTTAGACACAACATAAGTGAAGCTTCCTGATATGCAATACGAATTCGATATTCAATTTTATGTCAACACAATTTAAATAAACTTCTTTATTAGAAAAAAAATCTATCCTTATTTGTGTAACTAATTAAAGGGACATACCTCATACTCAACAGCGACAATTTACCTGAAAACGAACAATTGCTTTGACAATCAATCGATTTCTTTAATTGGCGAAATTAAAAATTATAACATTTACAACCACAATTTAAATTTTAACATGTAAATATTCTGCAGATGTTTTAGCGTAATTTTTCTTAGAGCGGCTGGGAAATTCATAGCGGCTGTTTCAAGAATAATATTTTAAAACTTCATATTTGGGTGAGAAATGCACTACTTTAAGGCGAAGAACAACAGCAACAACAAAATAAATAAATAAAGGATGGGGGGGATGTGATAATCTATAATTCGGCAAATATATTACTCATTCTATGAAGGTTAAATATGGGATAATAAATGGACGAAACCCTTTTTAGGATAAAAGAAGTGGGTTTCATATAACCTCATCGCATTTCAAGCACATTTTTTTTGTTGTTGTTGTTGATTCTGAGATACATATCTAGTAATAAAACGAAATACTTAACAGTACCACAGTATACTTCTAACTTGGCAGATGACGATGTAACGCAAACATCTGATAAAATATATGCCACCTACGTTATTTAAGGGTTAGGGAAAGGGAGGAATCAGAACAAAAGATATTGGAGACATCAGAGAACAATTATGCTACAAAGAGGATGCAAAGATACTTCAAATTATGTAAATTGTATAAGAGAGTACAGCGCAAACAGTAAATTCAGTTTGGAAATAGATCAGGCGGTACTGTAATACATATATTGCCGGCCTGGTTGGCCGAGTGATTAGCGTATCCGCTCTCCAGCCAAAAGGCTGCGCGTTCGAATCCCGCTGTGGACATGGATGTTTATGATTGTCTGTGAAAATACTAGTGGTGGTAGTGGGCAGTAGATGGCGTTGGTGTATATGCGGTTCGCTGTAGTTGGTGGAGAAAAATAGTTGTAGAGTAGGTGCCCTGCCTCGGTGAGTCTTTGGACTCCTTGGAGGTGTCATGTAATAATAAACTAACAAATCATGTAAAGGGGGAAAAAAACTGAGAAAGGCGTTTCTGTTTGATATCCTTTGTCTGCCACTAATCGCATAACTGTGAACCCCCCCCTTTAGATAAATCAATAGTTTCCAGGTTATCGTTTATAAAGACGTGTGTTTGCTACATACCACTGCTTCAACTGGAAAAATCTCAGGATTTATTCTACTATCGAATGCGAGAGAATAATTTCGGAATAATTAATTAGGCAAAGCAAAAATGTCCTCAAATTGGATTTTGTTTAGCATCAGAGTAACTTTCTATTCTTCAGAGCGAATAATAGCCTTTAATGGAAAAGACCTACAAAAGTTGAGTTGCTTGTGATGGATCCGAAATCCATGCCTTTCGAATGTACTACGGAAAGAAACTGATGAAGTCAGTAATAAATAAATAATTTAGACACATACAAAGAAGAATCAGAGAGAGATCATACACAAACTCCTTGTCCCTAATATCCTCAATTAAAGCGAAATTTTGGTAGATAATCTCAAATAAAAAAAAAAATGGAATCCCTTGTATATGTCATGCATGATTCTGATTTAATTTAAAATTTTAAATAAAAAGGAAAATCATCCACATATTTTAATATGTATTCCATATATTATATCTCAACATTTTTCCACATTGATGGAAAAATGTTGAGATTTTGATAACTAATTTCTCATAATTTGCTTTTCTTATACAAATAAGCGAGCCAAAGTACAGAGAAAAGACGAAGATCGATACAATTTACAAGCGGCTTCTTTCCTAACTCTGATTTAATGACTGAGAAAGTATATTCTTCTGAAATTTGTGCAATATTATAACAGCGAAAATGATGGCAACCAGGTAGCATTTTATACCTCCATTTCAAGCTTTCTCAGTATATAGTTATCTTTTTTAATCATATAATGGATAAAATCGTAGAGGAATGACAACTATTTTACTGAATGATCGTAGAAATCGGTGTAATCTGTAGTGTAAATCTTTGAGCATCAACTTAGTAAAATGTTGAGTAAAGTTGTTTCGATTAAAAAAAAAAAGTAGTTCAAGCTTATCTGTACCGGGATCTCAAACACGTTTTCGTTAACATTTATTAGCTTCACCACTTCATAAGGGTTTGGCGCATAGCTACCTAAATGTCAATTGGCTATAAAAATAAACCAAGTGGTGGGCTTAAAATATACAGAGGCTTTATCTGTGTTAAACCCAAGATACCCAATATACAATAGAAAAATAAAATCAGAATTTCCTATTTAATTAGAGGACTCCTTATGTCGCGATGGCCCCAAATAAGTAAGCCTAAATCCAATGCTGGATTAAGAAAATTTTAAGAAATTGAACAAGATTGAGAAACTGAACGAATGAAATTAAACTGAAGCGAGTCCACAAGAACTATTTGCACCAGGGGATCTTGCATACCCTAAATCTGACATTATCTAAATCAGGCGCGCCCTAAACCCAAACACAGAATATTGATAGTTAGGTAATTCTCTACTGCTTTTAAAGTTCCCCTCTCTTTCTCTCTTTCTCTCTCTCTCTCTCTCTCTCTCTCTCTCTCTCTCTCACACACACACACACACACACACATACACACATGCGAGTTGCTTTTTCCAAGCATCTATGATCCAAGATATCTCAAGCCAAGAGTCCTTTAGTCTTTTCCAGTCTCTAAGATCCATGATCCTTGGCTTCCATAACATTAATTTAGAAGAATTTGGTGGTTAGTCTCATGCTCATAGGACTATTTTCTCTGTAAATGTTCTTTTGGACGGTTTGACTATTTGCAAGGATGAAAAATTCTAGTTTCGATAACGAATAAAATCCTTCCGAAAACCTTCCGCTTCAGTATGCGATCGGATACGTCATCTTCGGATTCGAACCCAGACCCATCAGCGTTACCAATTTAGCTATTGAGGGCTTTATCTACTAAAACACTGTGATGAATTTCCAAAACTATAGGAAACGTTACCAAAATACCGAAATCTCTAATGAGGGGAAAAATCACCATTCGGTGCTCTTTAGTTTTACTACTAATGGATTAATACCGATTTTTGCAAGAGGGAGGAACAATCGCAGATCCACCATTACGTAGGATATTATAATTTTCGTTATAATATTGTGATCTCATAAAAGACAGTTCATGTATAAAAAAGTGAGCTAAGTACTAAGGAAGCAGGTGTGGTGCCTGTAATTTAAAGTGACTATTTCAACGATATTATTTTAGAATCCGTGGTATGATGTTGCCGCTATTATTGCATTTATTCGAATTTAAAACGGAATTTAAATTTTGAACCTTTCTAAACACTGAAATTGTTTAGAGTGTAAATTTTTTCTTTTAAAATGCATCCTGTTCTGTTTCCTCTAAGAAAGTGGTTAAGACAGTAGACAAAGAGTTAGTCGAAATTGATTGAATAGTATGATCTGTAGCAGCTGCTACAGATCACAGCTGCTGCAACATTTTCTTTTTCTACCACTTTTATATAACCAACCTCCAATTTGGTCCAGCTGTGAGGAAATTGTCAATGGTCCTTAAGAAATATTATAAACTACCATATTCCGAACTGCGTCACAATCAACTGAATGATGTTGATATATAAAGAAGAAAAACGTTTTTTTTTTTTATCCGAAGGGATCGTTTTTGGCATTTTTTTTTTTTTCAAAGTACGTTTTAATTAACTGGATTTTAACTCTTTAAATTTGGCATCTGTGTCCTGTTGACTATCCTCTCAACTCAGAAAATTTCGGTATAATCATTCAAATAA